>NC_080710.1:27043279-27290779 GCF_019097595.1 Hemibagrus wyckioides | reverse complement strand
AATGTGAAAATAGGAAATGTTCCAGATTTACTCCAACCCTGACTTTTCATAAGATGAATGATTATGGACAGTTTTGAAATACCTGGGTCTACCAGACACTGGGTGCTTTCTGAAGATATACATGGTGTTCATTCAGCATACGTATCCTGTAGCCATTATAATCAGTGATAAATGGCGAGCCTTAAGGTGTATATTCATGAGTTATAGACTTTTGCTTCTGTCATTTTAACAAGCAAACAATCCCAACACTAAGAGAGACTCTGGTATATAAAACATGACAGTGTGATGACTAAGATGAAGCAGGACAGGAACTACACTAAAAGATTGTCTCTTTTTGTAATTTATGGTCAGAAATCAGCGTACGTTCATGTCTTTAGTTATATTTCACTTTGATGAATTCAGGATCCAAGATGCAAATATACTGTCCATGCTTTGCTGTTTGTTCCTGTTCTTAAACATTAACATTTCGAGGTGTCCAGGATAAAAAGAGAGTGTGTGATGAAATCAGAACATCAGATTTTTCTAATCAGGAACAATTTATGACGAAATGTGTTGAAGTTTCTCTGCTCAGCTTCTACTTTTTTGAAGAATTGTTTTTTTCTGTAACTTTCTATCAAAGTGCAATAATCTCCAAAAATCCTCTAAATTTTAACATCAGCATTATCAGTCTTAATAATTTCTATATGCATCTGTATATGCAATAACATTTATTTAGTATCTATGCAAATTGTTTACTCAAACTTATTTCTAGTTGTTTTACATAATCTCCCTTTTCTAAAGTGTTACTGGAAAGAATGTGCAGTTGGATGAGGATTATTTTTCTATTCCCCGCTGTATCAATTAATATGTGCATGAAAAGAAAGCAGGAAGAAACGTGGGCTAGTCCTAGCTACTCAAATAGTGCTAATTACACAGCCTTCACCTACGACACGCTTTGAAGCGAACGCTATGCAGGCTGAATGAGAGCATGTCCAGCAGCAGTCGCTCAAACACGCTACACATGGTTCAGAAGCCACAGGGGAAATGTCGGAATGCCTGTCTACACCCACACCTTCTTCTACACAATCACATGCACATATTTATTTTCAACCTCTTTCAGCATTTCTCTGAAGTCTTTTGAGCTCTGATTTTTTTGCATCTCCTTTGAAGTGCATTCCTGATCATTTACTAATATTTCTCTAAACCTCTAACGTGGATCAGTGATTAGACAAATTGCAGCTCGGTCTGGATTTTTAAGATTTTTTCATTTATTCACCTTCAGTAAGCATTTTATCATGGTCATGGTATGGAATGATCTAGGGATTATCCTGAGAATAACGGACATGAGGTGGAAATACAGCCTGTCTCGATGTCCATTATAGGGCACCACACACACACATACAATCAGATGGGATTACCATCTATAGGAAATTTCGGGTAGTCCAGCATTGTTTTGGAAGAGCCTGGAGTAAACCCACAGGTACAGGAAGAGAGCACAGGGATCAAACTGGAGACTATGGTGGTGTAAACTACATTTCACAGTGAATTGGGGAATAAAGAAACACACGTCAATTAAATTAGTACCATAAACCTTAACATGCTTTCAGGAAACTTTTTCTTGATACCTTTGGCAGTGAAGCATTCGAGCAATGGCAGATGCATAAAATTGATTTCATAGCAGTTAGGATACCTGTGTGACATGTATTTAAAGTTGAAAAATGTTATTGTGTCCTGTTACTTGACTGTTTGTGTCAGGTTGATTTTTCTTTCCATTAATTAAGTGTGTGGGCTTTGCATTAGCTATAGGTTTTCATTTACATATGTGTAACCTCAAAACATATCAGTCACCTCTGGATTTAGAGAACTCCTGGTCTGTATGTATATGGATATGTATATGGAAATATATATATATATATATATATATATATATATATATATATATATATATATATCCATACACATGTATTAAAACAGTTTACACATGAATGCCAGCTCTGCAGCGCTTCTGTGATTAATACAAGTGGTTAATCTTTGCTTTAATTAAATAGCCATTCGTAAGCCTCAGTGCAATAGGGGGAACTGAGCCACTGAAGGAGAAAACAAACCCAATTAACTCTGATATTTATTTGACTGTGTATTTATTCACTCATCTAGTCATCTCCATGCCATTTCACACAGCAGATGATTTCTTTGTTTATCTTTCATGTCTTACTAGGTCAGGGGAAGGACATGCTGGCACGCTGGAAAGGCCAGGGGCTTTTAGATTGATGTTCTCCTGTATGTTTCTCGGCTTAACTGTATTCTGAATGGCTGCTACTTCATGAATCAGATCAGGCAATTGAAGTATACATACTTGTAATGAAATTTTCTTTAAAAAAAAAAAAAGGCCAGGCTTTCATAATATAATATAATAATCAAGGGCAAAGAACAATTACATTAATGCAGTTACAAATTGGTGCCACATGAATTTACAGTATTATTTGCATACTTTAAGCCTAAGTAATGCATTTTTCATTATACGGTTTTAAATAGCTGGAGTCATTCTATTGTGTAGTGAAATGTGAGCAGTGAACACATATCAGTGATGCACTTGAATACAATATTTGGAATCAACAGATACAAAAACAGATATGAATAAAAGGCACACTGCAAGGTTCATAGGGCATCTGGTTGAGACTTGCATCAGGAGTGGAGTTCAACAGAAAGGTTGCACAAACTGCAGGATTATACATTATGTGGTGCGAGGGAGCAGCTGGACAGCTGGACAACTCGCAGGACAAAGAAACATCATGGTGAATGTGCAGGTTTATGCAACTTGGGTTAGTAACTACAGCATCCTTAGTAACAGCCTGGTTATCGTTGCAGTGGTGTAAACTAGACTAGTTTGTTTCAATTTTGTGAAAGAGAAGCAATTGAATTTGTTAGTAAAAAGAAAAAAACTGTCTCTACCACCAGGATTTTTCCCCAAAAAAAATTTCCAGGAGCACAGTGAAAAGATTCATATTTAATTAAAAAAAATTAAGCCACGCCCACTTTAAATTTACATCTGAATGCGATTACAGACACAGATATGAATATTTAGACCAAAATTTAGATACATCTATGAATAATGCCGTTGTATTATACCATCTGATCCCACCTTTATTTCATAAAGCCTATATTAATTCTGTATTATTTACTTTACATCACTGGCCATGTCCTCTGATTGAGCACATACTTCAATACTAATATCCACTAATTATTGAAGTCAGAAAAATAAGGTAAAAAATAATGCTGGAAAAATACATTAAAATGAACAAACAAAACGAAAAAAAGATGTTTTACAGCAAAATCAGCGACAACATATGGAATGAAATAATGCAATGGAATAACCCGAATTATAAATGCTATAAAGTAATAGAGGAGTGGAGGTTTGTTGTCTATATGGTTGTAAGGCCTGAATAGACGGCCAGGTGTTGAACCTAAACAATTGTACATAATGCATACGGGCATCTGATTAAGTGATTAATGTTCTTAAGTATAACTACTTATGAATTGTCAAAAAAAAGTCCACAGTAAAGTCAGTAACATAGATTCAAATATATGGCTTTAACACCCACATTCAGTATATTGCACAATCCTTTCAGAAAACATTGAGAGACATATCATAATGTAGCATTTATCAATCTGAGTAATGAACACTAATGCTTTCTTTATGAATTTTCTATGCATTTTCAAATAAATGTGCTTGCCAACCCGGCTGAAATGAATCACTAGTAGAAGCACAGGTCCACGGTGTATCATGTACGAGAGAAGAAAAAAAAAAGAAAAAGAGAAAGAAAAACTAGTATGCATTTAATAAGCTCCAAATCCCTGGTGAGTTCTAAAGAGTTTCTGAGAAAATGTGATAAAGTGCTGAGAGAGAGAGAGAGAGAGAGAGATAAGGATCTGGAATGTCATCTTTTTCTTTCCCTCAGTATTTGTGTCAATGGGAATTTTCCCAGGGGACACTGGCCTAATTTCCCCAATGTAGGTTAATTAGAATAGCCCACTTACGCTGCAGTATGTTAAAATAATCAGTATTACAACCTGAAAAGTAGCTTTTCTTTTTTTTCCCCCCAGCCCCGATCATTTTACCTAGCATCCTCACACGTGTTTCAGCATCTTGGTATTTGTGTAGCCGAATGTAGAGCATATCACTGACTAATCAGAACAGCTGGATTGCCAGTGGATGTATCAGGTAAGCATGCTGGGGTGTTTTAGAGATCCATATGGGCAGGTTGGCAGAGACGAGCAGATTCGTTCTGTTTCTCTAACAAAATACTTCCAGTCATTATCAATCTTAATTAGCACATGATGAGTCAAAAGGAGCGTAATGGCATTTGGCACATTAATTTGAGTGATGGAAAGGAGCAAAGGCCACTAATACGGTCGTGTCTATGAAACTTTCATCTACTGTCATCGCAGTGGTTGTATATTCAGGTCAGTGACAAGATTCCAAAATGCTAATTTGCAGAAAACGTATTAAAAAGTGTCAAAAATACATAGTGTAAGAAAAAAGTCATGTTCCACAGTGCGAAATTATCATTCAGGGTATATCTATGAAAAAATACCTTGTATTGAATAATAATAATAACCATATATAATAACTTTTGGGACAACATCATAATTTAGCCAGAGGAAAATGTTTTCAAATATGAAAAACCTCCCTCAAACACTGAGAAAGAAAAATAATCCAAAATAAGAATTTCCTTGTTATGTGTAGCATTTTAATCCATGCTTAAAACTTTATAGACCTTTGTTTCACAAGGTATTGGACCAAATTATTCAGATTAATCCATTGTATATATTTCTTTTTACTTCTATTGTAAAATCATATATGTACTGTATAACGTATAACATATGGTATAAAGCTTATTATGGATTCAAAGTTGTAAGGTAGTGAACTAGAACAAGCTAACCATGGATTATTTGTTTCCCATCCATGAACTCATGAACTCCCAGGCACTCATGATGACATAGCAGGATGTTTGTGAAGCTATAATGCAAAAACAGTTAAATTTTAAGAATATATTTTTTATAAAGCAATGGTTGCTATATGCTGGCGAAATTGACCCTGAACACTACCCATCAACCCCAGCATGTCACACAGCTATTCTATGATACCCCTAATTATCACCCCTACTTAAGTCCTGGATGCTATAGGTTTCATTGTCAAGCTTTTGTTGTTGTCATTCCTGTTTTTTCTTTATATCTTTTGCTTCCGTTTTTGATTGTTGTTTCATGGTTTTGGTTGTTTTTTGTAAAATCTGCTGCTGCCAATTTCCCAATTGTCACACAGTTATTAAAAATTGTAAGTAAAAATGGACAGAATTTGATTTACTCACAGGTGATATCAGAAGGAGATAATAGTTATTAATATGTGAGAGTATAAACATAAATGGCAGTACTAGTATTCAGCCGTCATGGCTAAAACATCTCCATTGTAAGAACTCCTTCAAATCACTTTAAATGGTCAGACATCAGAAAAGAAGAAGCATGACAGCACAAGTCAAACAGCTACAATCTCCAAAAAAAAAGAAAAGAAAAAGTTCTGTAGCATAAGGAGAGAAATTGAAATTTACATTCATGGACAGTGACAAGGCCAAACCCTTTCCCAAGTGTGTGATGTGTTTGTCGAATCTGTCTAAAATGAAAGCATGGAGGCAGTTTTCTTAAAAAGACTTTTGGAAACAGAACATGAAACACAGGCCATAAAACCAATCGAAGATTTCAAGGCAAGGTTGCTTAGACGACACAGCAATAAAAAGCTGTAAATGAGTAAAAGAATAATCTTTGACAAGCAAAGATGCTTTTAATGCTAGTGTGCTCAAAATCTCAGGTGGTACTTGAGGCAAATAAATGAAGCAGAAGGCGTTCAGACTTCGCTTTTTTTTTTTTTATGATCGCTAACAGGGTCTACAGAGTATTATGTATTTCATATGAGCGAAATAGCTTGTCTTGTTTTGTCTGCATGTAATGGATGTGCAACTGGGGGAGAAAATCAATTTATTTATCCTGAAAATCACATCAGGAACAGAGAAAGTGGACGCAAATGAACACAACCTAGGGTCATGTATTGGGTTTTGTGTAGTGCGTAGCATCTCACTGCTCCAGGGTTCCTGGTCTGGTTCACATGTCCTCCTTATGTCCGTCTGGGTTTTCTTTCGGATTTTCTAGTTTCTTCTCATTTCCAAAAATATGCTAGTGGCATATGCTAAATGTGGTGTGAAGGTGTGTGTGCACAGTGTCCTGTGGATTGGCTTCCTATCTCGGGTGTATTCCCAGCTCACCCCAGTGTTCTCAGGATAATTACCAGTTTTGGTGAATACTGAGTCTGTGGGCGCAAGCATCCAAAGTTAGCACAGACTTGCTCACAGAGGCTACATCAGGGGGGTTCAATTTTCTCCACAACAGGCAGTGGTAGCTCAAATAGTTAAGGCTCTGGTGTCCCAGCAAGCCCCAGCACTGCCAAGCTGCCACTGTTGGGTCCTTGAGCAAGGTCCTTAACCTCTCCCCTGCTCCAGGGGTTCTGCATCATGGCTGACCTTGCGCTCTGAACCCAACCCTCCAAGGATGGTATATGCAAAGAAATAATTTTACTGTGCAGTAACATATACGTGGCAAATAAAGACTTTTTAACAAAAATAAAGGACCAGTGTGGGGGACACCTGGTTCAATCTGTATAATCAGTTGCTTTTGGATTCCACCTTGGAGAAGTGGTAGCACAGTGGCCAAGGTGTTGGGCTACTGACGGTTGTGAGTTCAAATCCCAAGCTGCTACTGCTGGGTCCTTGAGAAAAACCTTCAGCCTCAACTGCTCAGTTGTATAAACTGAATTCTAGTTGTATAAATGAGATAAATTTAAGTTACTCTGGATAAGGGTGTGTGCCAAATGGCATAAAGAATTAATAAATAATAATTACTTGGCTGCTATTTTATGCCATTTCTCTTTGTTTTGAATAAAAATCTGCACCCACACCAGCCCTTTCAGGAAAAAAAAACTGGATACCCCAGGTATCCATATCCTACATCCACACTTCCATTACAAATATTAATCTTTTATCACATATGCAATATTATGTTTAACACTGACCTGGGCAAAGAGCACCAACGAATATTGGATCTGATCCATTTATTCAATTTACTGTAGTATCACATTGCCAAGAATGTGGACTGCAAACACACACACACACACACACACAAGTCTTGAATGTGAAGTTCAAATATTACAGCATTAATTTTATGCAGAAATTTTCTATGCTTGAGTTATATAAGCTGTTATTCCTGCGTGAATCATTAGCACTGTATAATTGGAACTGATTAACATCAGGAGGTCAGTAGAAGCTGTTGACATCCCCTTTGTCGTCTCTTGGACGCGCGATGTCACACTACTCACTAAAGTGTCATTAACCAGGATGACATGTTCTGGCATGTCCAAATCATATGCTGAGAAATAAACACAATGCCTCGCCGGGGGCTCCTTCAGGAGACAGTGCTTTTAAATAGTAAAGCGCTGGATATCAAACAGAGGTGCTAACATCAAACAGCTCACATGATCCTTAGTCCCTGACCACCAGTCACCTGATTACTAATGACACTCACTGCTCTAGCATTGTGTCTGAGTGCAAGCCTTTGTTATTTCCATGTTTTCCTTAGTGTTTTTTTTTCATAACCTGTGTTGGTTGACTGTCTGATCATTTGTTTGCTTCACATTTCTGAGCCAATTGCTGTGTCTGCCACATAGGTTTTAATAAAAGCAGGAACAAATAGAGCTTTTTATATCCACATGGAAAGCAAATAGTGTCTATTTATTTGATTAAACTTTAATGATGTGATGGTATGTGAGGATCCTCGTTCCACAGAGTTTCTACTTGTCATGAAGAAACTATAGCATTGGCTAGCTTTGTAACTAATAAGTAAGCAGTAAAGCACAATGAGGTGTGCTCCTAGAGGAAAATAATCAGGGATGGCATGTGTGATGCAGCCCAACATGAAGCGGGGTTTCTGTTTCAACCTGAAAGTTCATTATTGACTCTAAAACACAGTGGCTTCTTCTCCAGCCTCTCACTTTTATCTGTCTTTGAACTTAATAAGACCAAATGTCTCTGAAGACTTCATGACATCTCAAGCTTTTATTATTAGCCTAATAGCTATGTGAAGTGTCCATGAAACAATTATATATACACTAGGTAACTAGAGAGAGCAAAATAACCTGTGGTTTGCCTTGCAGCCACAATACCGTCAGAGCTGCTGTTATAGAAAATTAACCACTAATCAGATTCAATAATTTCACATCACAGTGTTTGATGTCAAAATTTACTGCTGGAGCAATGCTACTACTTAGCTTTTGTTTGTGTGTGTGTGTGTGTGTTGAAGGGTTCAAGTAGAAATATGTGTCCGCTGTTCTTTTTTTTTCCAGATTTCTTGATTGCATTGGGGACCAATCTATCGAATAAAACAATAAAATTTCCTCACCTGCTTCTTTGGTCTGTTGCCATGGTGACCGTATGCCTCCTCAATAAGAGAAGAGCGGAGAGACAGGGAGAGAGAGAGATGAGCACTCAAAATCACACCGAAGGACACTTCTGATGTCACAGGGAAGTAAAAAGAGAACGCTGCAGGAAACTGAAGAAAGCTTTGTGAGTCTACAAAGGGAATAACACTAAAGATAACTCACAGTGCATACCATGGATCATATAACAGAACAATAATGCTTCAATAATACTTTTCACATTAAATCAGATTTCCAGGCCATTAGATCCACCAAACGGCTAAAACACCTTTTAGTAAAAGGCATTAAAAGCTAGAAGACCGATATTGTTTTAGCCACATCCAATTAACTCCCACTTTGTCCCAGTTGAACCAATTTCATGCTCCTCTGATCTGACAAAACACTTAAACGTGTGAGAGCCAGTGAGCTTTAGCATCTGCTGAAAACCCCATGACTAGGAATCCGTCACCGGTGCCGGGTTTACATGCCGTGGCTCACACTCTCATCTATGAATTCCAGCAAGTACCATATGGTCCTGGAGATAATAGAGCCAAGAATAAAGCCAGAATGCAAGGACACAGAGAGGATGGGGAGCAATGAGGACACCATGACTTCAGACGCATTCTCCTTTCGAGATTTATCTGTTAGCAACTCCAGCATGAGCTGCCAATTAGCTGCTAACCTTCGTCTGTTCTCTACCAAAAATAAATACACAGTAGGACTGTTGTGAAATTTGTCCACTAATGGAAAGGGCAGAATTGTTTCAACTGCTGCTGTCAGTCACGGAGCACATACAGGACATCGCTAATGAATTCTGATAGCTCAAACAGTGCAGAATCCTACCAGGCTGTAGCAACTGAGAAGCCCAAATCGTGCATGTTTAGAGCAAAATGGCACTGATAGGGTATACTTTGCTAGTGGTTATATTTATTATAGAGTATTACGCTGTATAGACGTTGTTTAGAGTACATTAAATTAATTATTTAATTCTTATAAATAATAATGGGGTCAGTACACAGTGCTGAGGGAGAGAGAAAGAGAGAGAGAGATGGATTGGAATCGCTAGCAATGCGGCTACTGGGCAAGACTTGCAGGATCTTAAGTCCACGTCCCTCTGGATCTCTCTCACCGATTAACCTTGAATCCTTTTAATGAGAATGTAAAATCCTCTAAATGAGCAGCCAAAATTAAGATGGCCTCCTCCAATTGGATCTGACTGCGTGCTAAAAAAAAAAGACTTTTAGAAAAGCAAAGAAGCAAAATAATCTCTGCTGGGATCGGTATATAAAAACAGGAAATGCTGGATTAGCCAGTGTTGCTAGCTGTTGCAGTACACTGACGCCATATTGGAAAATGCCAAGATTAGAAGGGAGTGCGAGTCTATAGAGAAATGCAAGCCTGTGCTGATGAAATTGGCTGTAACTCGCTTTATAGCGAACCAATTTTTACAGAGGAAGCTTTGTTACAAATGTTATTTTGGAGATGATGTAAACATTAAACATGCATTGATGCATCAATTACTAAAGGATATAATCGAAATCTGTCACATGTTCTCCATTTGCTTTGTGGTGCCTATGGCAACAATGTGCTCAAGTTTCTTTTTCTATTATGGTCCTGTCTTTGCCCCTGTTTCATCATTTGCTTGTTACCTGATTGTGTGCACCTACTTTTTGTTAGTTCTTAATCTCCCTACTTATACAACTGTATATTGTCTGTTTTTTTGAATAATGAAATCATGTCCTATCATTATCTCTACTTATCACTACTAAGCCTTGTTCATAGCCCTTTCCACTTGTTCCTTGATTAGGAATTTCTTTTAAGGCTTCCAGCATCAAATAGTGTATGTATGCTATATATATTTATAATATACAGAGAAATAGTTAAAACCACATAGTAAATGTTTGTGATGTGTGTGATCAGAGAATAATAAGGACAGAAAGTGACAGATGAATAAGATGTGCCATGCCTGAATACGTTCCCTGTTTATCATATACACCGATCAGGCATAACATTATGAGCACTGAGGGGTCAAGTGAATAAGACTGATTATCTCCTCATGGTACCTGTTAGTGGGTGGGATATATTAGGCAGCAAGTGAACATTTTGTCCTCAAAGTTGATGTTAGAAGCAGGAAAAATGGGCAAGTGTAAGCGAGTTTGACGAAGGGCCAAATTATGATGGCTAGACCACTGGATCAGGGCATCTCCAAAACTGCAGCTCTTGTGGAGTGTTCCCAGTCTGCAGTGGTCAGTATCTATCAAAAGGGGTCCAAGGAAGAAACAGTAGTGAACCGGCGACAGGGTCATGGGCGGCCAAGGCTCATTGATGCACGTGGGGAGTGAAGGCTGGCCCGTGTGAGCCGATCTAACAGACGGGCTACTGTTGCTCAAATTGCTGAAGAAGGTAATGCTGGTTCTGATAGAAAGGTGTCAGAATACACAGTGCATGATGGGTCAGGGCTGTTTTGGCAGCAAATAGGCGGACCAACACAATATTAGACAGGTGATCATAATGCCATGCACTAATAGGAACACCGGTACACCTGCACATTCATGCACTTATTTAATCAGCCACTCATATGGCAGCAGTGCAGTGCATAAAATCCTGCAGATACAGATCAAGAGATTCAGTTCACATCAAACATCAGGTCCTAGGTTTGTTATAAACACTACGAATTAGCTATAAATAAATTATGGCAAACATTCAGCTTGTTCAGTGTGTTAGCTTCAGGATGTTTAATCATTCCTCCTCTGTCACAGGGGCAGCATTAGAAATGTGCATCCAGACACTAGAGATGGCTAGCAACAGTGAGGGCAGCATAGTTTGTGTAGGGGAATTCTGTAAACCTTAAACAGAGTTAGCAACCCTCCAGATCTGGTATTAGAGCCCTTCAAGCTAGGCTCAAGTGAGTAAGGCTCTGGGTTGTTGATTGGAGGATTGGGGTTCAAGCCCCAGCACTACGAATCTGCCACTATTATGCCCTTGAGCAAGGCCCTTAACCCTGACCCCAACTACCAAAAATTGGGATGTGCTACGAAAGAATTTCACTGTGATGTAAAGTATATGTGACAAATAAAGTCTTCCTCTTCTTTCAAAATAGGTAGGAAATTGGCAGCATAATTGTAAAGCCAAAGCTAACTCAATCAGGCTCGCCCACAAGTAGCACCACTCCTCTCTGCTTCACATGTCCAATGCAAGGCTGACCTGTGGCCAGGGAGCAGTGAAGCCATGCGTAGCTAGTTGCAATGAGACATCACTCAGGTTCCACAATATTCCCATGATGTTCCCAGAGCTAAACAAATCACTCAGATGGTTTGTTTGAGTAACCTAATAGACATAAAATTAGATCATATATTGAATGCACAGACAGCACCTTTGATCTAAAGCTAGGACTGTTAAACATTAGATCTATAGCATCTTAGTGTTAATGAAATTATTACGGATCAGGAATTTAATGTATGTGTTCAATGGAAATAGAAATGGAAATTAAACCAAATGAGCATGTAGCATTAAGTGCAGCTAGTGAGCCAGGATATAGTTATATACTGTAGGTTAGCATCACCGAACAGGCAGAGGAGGAGGTGTCACAGTTATTTATGATAATAACCTAGTCATCACACAAAAACCTTGACATGCAGTTGAAGCTCTTTATACTAACATATGTAGCTACAAAAATAAGTCTACCAAGTCGATTCTGCTAATTATTATTTATAGACCCCCAGGGCCATATTCTGAAATCCATAGTAAGTTTACAGATCTAGCTGTTTCTTTACACAAACCATTAATTGCTACAGACTTACAGAAAATTAATTATAATGATTTTGAAGTCCTTTTGAGAACAGTGGTTGTGTCTATCCTAAATATTAACATTAAAATTACATATAAACAATATGGTTCAATTTTCACAGTCTGAAGACCAATCTCAGACCATTATCTTATCTCATTTAAAATGTGTCTTATACATAATATATGCACCATGTCAAACATACGTCAACACCTGCTACTGCAAACAGGTTTATTAATAGAGTTATCATCTATGATTGGACCATCCTTTGACCCCACAGGACTTGATCAGGAAACTGAATACTTAGAGTCGTTGTTTTGCTGAACACTACATAATTTAGCTCCTCTTAGAAAGAAAAATAATTAGAGAGAAAAATGGTATAAAAATCTCACGCTCACCATAAAACAGACCATCAGAAAATTAGAATATAAATGGAGTCCAAATAAATTAGCAGTATTTCAAGCAGTGTGGATGAAGAGCCTCCTGGGCTACAGAAAACCTCTTAGTGCTGCTAGATCAGCATTTCTCTCTACCTTGATTGGAGCTTACAAAAATAATCCTTGGTTTTTATGTAACACTGTAGTAAAATTAGCTAGGAATCAGACCACCAAAGAAACAACACACCGTCAATTTGCAGCAGCAATGAATTATTTTAATGGCAAATTCAATGGGAAGAAATCATCAAAAAATTTTAAACCTGGCAACTTGTCAGCATTGATAACAATATTACTATTGGCACTATTATTAGAGTTTAGAATGTAATCCCTTTCAAAAGATCTAATTTGACAAATTTTCTCTGCAAAATCATCAGCTTGCATACTAGATCCCTGGCCTACATGTTTGTTCAAACAGATAATACCAGAAGCAATCAAACCTCTTCTAAAAATAATCACTTTTTCCCTTAGTACTGGTTATGTACCTAAACCTTTTATTAAGCCCTTGCTCTTATCAAACACTTCATTTAAAAAATCTGACATTGACCTCTATCAGCTAGGCTAATATCAAACCTCAAACCTTTATCTCCAGGGTAAGAGAAAAGGCTGTAGCACAGCAGTTATGCTCATACCTACACAGTCATAAAATTCTTCATATGTATAAGGTCTGGATTTAGGCCTCATCAAAGCACAAAAGCAGCGTGGGTTAAAGTGGTAAATGACCAACTACTGGCCTCTGATTAGGGTTGTGTCTCCTTGCTGCTGTTGCTTGGACTTAGTCTACCATTTTTCACCATTGATCATAATATTCTACTTGGTAGGCTTAAGCATGTTGTTGGAGTTAAGGGAACAGCCCTTACCTTGGGGCTCAGGTTTATTTGACTGATTGATATTAGTTTGTAGATGCATCTCTATGCATGCCAAGGTAAAGGTTGGTGTTCTGTTAATTATTTGAATACATTGAATTAACTTCCACTCTTATGCTGATACAGTACACAGATGTAAGTTCCAGCTAAGCCAGATGAGAGGCACAGCCTTAAATCAATTCAATTCAATTTATTTGTAAAGTGCTTTTAAAAATGGACATTGTCTCAAAGCAGCTTTACAGATGAATAGAAACATAGAAAAATTATATACAGCAGTTTGAAGTTGCTAATGAGCAAGCCTGAGGCGACGGTGGCAAGGAAAAACCCTCTGAGATGATATGAGGAAGAAACCTTGAGAGGAACCAGGCTCAGAAAGGAACCTATCCTCATTTCGGTGACACTGGACAGTAAATAATGTAAATGTTGATAATGTCCTTTCTACAGCAAGTAATAGTCACGAAGACTCATGCAACCAATAGGTCAGTGTAGATTCAGAGCTCATTACTGACTTAACACTAATTTCTTCCTGCCGAAAGCTGACTGAGGCAATGGCAGTTCAGAGACCCCTGGGTCACAGGCTGTCCATGCAGATCTATCCCCAGCAGCAGTGAGCACCACCAGGCAATGAGACTCCAACCAGGGGTAGAGCGTCTGAATGGATCAGGCAGGTCTGGATAGAAGAAGTTGAGGAATGTTTAAAGGACATTAGTCAGTAAATGGATGCATTTAACTTCCTCCTACTTAATTGTGATAAGACAGAAGTACTTGTACTATTCACCGCATGCAATAAATCAACACTTTACAACTGTGATGATCAGAAAAGCACCTCAGAATGAACAGCACAGCACATCTTTAGGTAGATGACAACAGAAGACAAGACCAGGCTTCAAGCCATGAGCCAAGAACAAGAATCTGAGGATATCATGGACTCAGACTCTCTAACACGATGGTTAAATACTGGAAAAAATACCAGGTAAAATTTTTTAAAAAATAAACTGTTCGATGTGGATGCCCATGATAGCTACAGATTCCTGCTCTTGGCTGACAGGAGTGGAACCTGATGTGGTCTTCTGTCCATCCAACTCAAGGTTTAATGTTTTGTAAATGCTAAGATGCTTTTCTGCTCACCACAATTGTAAAGATTCAGTGATTGCATGTTGTTCCAAGTACAAGTATTTACGTCTTGTCACAATTAAGTAGGGGAAGTTAATAAGTGTCCAGTGTGATTATTTTAGTTGCTTTATCCTTCCTGACAACTCGAACCAGACAATTTTCCTCTGACCCCTCTCATCAACAAGGCATTTCCACCCACTCATTTTACTCTATTGCATTCAAATAATGGAGAGTATGTTTGCTTTTTGGATAGATTGACATGGTTGCCTTAGGCCAATGAGCCTTTCTTATCGATGTCTGCATGTAATAACCAAGTGGACAGAGGATGTAACATGGTTGTAGATGTGATTACAGTTTGACGTGCATCGAACAGTACAGGAAATATAAGTAAATTATAGAGCAATTTGGAGTAATTTCGAGCTTATTGAAACACAAACGGCCATTAATTGCCTTGTTTGTGTGTTATTCTTCTTTGTGGAGGACACAAATGGTGCTTGTCTGTTATGGAGATATTCAGCTGAAGGACATTAGCTCACAGATACTGCAATTAAAGTCACTGATGGCTAACATCATAGCATTCAGCATAACAACAGATGTGGGCAGCAGAATACCTCATTTTGGAGACCTTTGCCTATTTTTTCATGTAGTTACCATGGAAATGTGATACTTGTATTCAATTTTTTTGTTTACCTCAAGTCCTCACAACCAATTATTTTTCTCATCAGAATGCAATATTCCAGGGTTATTTTCAGAAATGCTTTGTGTCAGTGGCGGAGCACAATTAATTCAAAATGCAAAGGCTCTGATTTCTCCAACCTGCTTTCTCACTCTTTTTTTTTTCCGTAATTAATTGGAAGCAGGATGGCTTTTGTATGACAGCGCTATGACACAGACACAAAAGGAACTGGGATACTGAAGAGCACCAGGAATGGGAATTAGTGGGCGTTTATATGCAGAGAAAGGGAACGATGGTTAGCGTGTGATCAAATGTGGCGACGGCGCATCGACCTACTGATGCCTGCTTTTGTTTACTGCACTCGACAGCACATCAAACCAGGCAGCGCCTGAACTGCGGCAGAAGCATATGTTCACCGACGAGTAACAGAAGCCGAAAATATGAAACACCTGTAATTGGGTCTCCTCAGACAACATAATGCGATCGAGCAAACTTCTGTCCTCTGTGAGAGGATGTAGATATTTATACATGCATTCATTAGCATTTCCAGACATGGCATAGTGCATCAGGATCATTGCGTGGTGGCCTGGGAGAACCATTCTGACATTTTCTACTATTCTAAAAGCTTTTTTCTACTGAAATGAAACGTGCTTTCGCATATTTCTGATACTTGGGCATGTATCTCGATTTATATCTCAATTGCAGATCTCTGAATTTGCATTTCATTCATTTATTCATCTTCATTATGCGCTTTATTCTAGTCAGGATCTTGTTGAATCCAGAATCCAGAGACGGGAATACACCCTGGATGAGATGCCAGTCCATCTCGAGGCACCAAGCACACACACACAATTCACACAAGTCGTTTACACTTAGAACCAATTTACTGTAGACAATCCACCTGGGACAGCAGATAGGAAATCTGGAGGAAACCCACACAGACACAAGGAGAAGATGTAAATTCCCACACAGACAGTAATCCAAATTCAGGATCAAACCAGGCACCCTGAAGATATGAAACTAAAGTATGTTAAGTATATTATTGGCAGAAAACTGATTTCCTGGTCAATTTACTAAATTTTGTTGTTACTTTTGGATGTTTGCCCAAAAGAATTCATTTACAACAAATACCCAACAGACAAGGTTTTACTATTCAGACCATTTTTTCCCCCAAGTTTATTTCCACACCAGGTTTGACTGCTGTGATGTGCACATTATATTACTATCTGTGTATTAAAGTCCGTAGCAAGAGGCAAAGCTTTTCACAAGTTCTCTGAGGAGGATGAGTCTAAACATGGGCTTGTGTGTGTGTAGATAAATTTACAGAGCACAGCTCTCAGTCATAATCCATAATCCTGGCAATCGTGTCAGGTAAAGAACCTAAATCCCTTTAAGTGTGACATCAATAGTGATAAGACCAAAAGCATGCTGATGAGCTAAAGTCCTCTTGCACTGGATACCTAGGTGGAGAGACACAAGAGAAATTGTACAGTATTTGAAAAGCGGTTGCATTTTCATGTGTTTCATTTGTTACTGAGGATCAGCAGGTTTTTTATTCTTGTATTATTTTTTTTTGTTATTTGTTAAAGCTAGGAAACCAGGACTTTTAAGTAAAGTGGAGTTCGGCCTGTGTGTAGTACTGACCCACATCACAAATAATGAGAGGCACTAAATGCTTCACTTTCAGCTGCTATTCTGGAACAATTCATTCTGTTCTCTCTGGGTCAGATGTACCTACTTGTCAAGGTCAGATCTTAACAAGGACTGTGTGTGTATGTGTGTGTGTGTGTGTATGAAACTTGGTTCATGTGCTTAAGACAGATTGTATATGAGACCGACTGAAGGAAACAAGCCATTTAAAAGTTTTCCTTTTCCCTTTTTTTCCCGAGAGACAATGCAGCTGAAGAGGAGGTGTACTGATTTCTATAATCTCCTGGACCAATTCCATCCTCATCGACGCGTCAATCGTGCCTTGTTCTTGTATTCTCTTGGGAATTTATAACAATACCCCTATCTTTTAATTCAAGTGCAAATTGAGTGGAAGATCACGCATTATGACTTAATTGCACAAAGATGTTCTGCATCTTAGGATAAAAAACCCAGCTTTCAGGTGCTGTTAATGCCTAAGACGGAAGAAGAAGAATTTAGATCTGCGCGTTGAATAAATTATTTCCGAGCCCATCAGATGGTTTGGAAATCATAATGACTCAAAACACCTCTGAGGTTTTCATTAATATTTAGAAACTAAAAACAGGGAGATGGCTAATGTGCAAACATTAACCAGAGAAATGACTTGCCTTTCACAGCAGAATATTATCATGCTCTTTTAAATGCTCTAGTAATTCATTTGGTTATTCAGTATTCCACTATGTGCTTTAGAAGTTTCTACCAAGCACGGTTTTGCGTAGTTTTAATGAAATGTGATGCTTATCAACAGCACAACATCATTATTTACAATAAGATTCAGTATGAAGTGTCACATACCTTGAAGTAGCATCTAATTAAGGCACTATGTAGTTCATTGTGGAAATCTGTGCATACTGTGTCACACTGATTAATTCAATCATATTCAGTAACTGCTTTATCCTGCTCAGGGTCACTGCGGATCCGGAGCTGATCTTGTGTGAATCAGGCGTGAGGCGGCAATACACTCCCGATGAGTCTCAATACTATTGCACAATTATGTTACATATATAAATTGAATTCATGTGAAGTACACATGTGTATAATGATGGATGGTGGCAGTGTAGATGGAGGATGTGTTTGCACACATTTATCTAGGTGTTTGTGATACATCTAGTCTAAATATATTGTCATGCGCATAAAGAGTGCTGTAGGCATCTATATACAAGGAAATTCTTGTGCTACTGTTATACCTCTCACCGAGACACAGGGCAAAAACGTCGATAAAAATAAATAAATAAATAAATAAATAAATAAATAAATAAATAAATAAATAAATGAATGAATGAATGAATGAATGAATGAATGAATGAATGAATGAATGAATGAATAAATAAATAAATAAATAAATAAATAAATGACTGTATGCAGTCCAAGTGTCTAAGTTGGAGTTATTGAGAGATAGTGCACAAATCAGTAAATTAAAAACTCTTACATAAAATGATATAGACCTCAAAAATGGACATTTTCACAACATTGCAACAATTTCAACAACAGTGCAAAAATTCTGCCATAATGGAAATATGTATAACTTTGAATATATAAATATATCAATTACTCACATTTTTCCATCAGATAGGTTAATAATAATAATTTATTATTATTATTATTATTATTATTATTATTATTATTATTATTATTATTATTATTTATTATAAAGTATGATATAATTTATTATAATTTATAGTTTGATTATTATTTAATTATTTAATTTAATTATAATGTATTATTAATATTATTATTATTATTGTTGTTGCTGTTGTTGTTGTTGTTGATGATGATGATAAATTATTAGATAAATACATGAATAAATGAATTATAATAAAAGAATAACACTTGAACAAAACCAAGTGTGACTCACATGTGGAGCTCTGAAAATACAATTAAATGAAGTTGTATACTAATCATTCCTAATAAAATTAATGTCAACAAATAGCAAATGTTAGTACACCAGCAAATAAAGACACCAGATTGAGTGAAAAGAAAACATACCATTTATTCATTCATCTTCAGTAAATGGTCACTGTCATGATGACTCCCACAAACACTGGGAGTGAGACAGGAAAACAAGACTGTTGTAGATTAGACAATATAACAGATCAGATGAGCTTGAAATTCTGAATCTGGGCTTCAGGCCAGGTCTTCAATGTGTTTAGATGTATAAAGGATGTAATTTTTACAGCCATGCAAGTTTTACCTTACCATATAAATTAGTTAATTAATCCATGTAAAGATAAAAATATACTGACCAGGCATAACATTATGACCACCTGCCTAATATTGTGTTGGTCTCCCTTTTGCTGCCAAAACAGCCCTGACCTGTGTATTGACAGCTTTCTATGAGAACCAGCATTAACTTCTTTCATGTGCATCAGTGAGCCTTGGTCAGCCATGACCCTGTCGCCGGTTCACCACTGTTCCTTCCTTGGACCACTTTTCATAGATATTGACCACTGCAGACCGAACACCCCACAAGAGCTGCAGTTTTGGAGACGCTCTCATGATTCAAGTCTCCCTGTGTTCATGTGGGTTTCCTCTAGGTTTTCTCACACTGTCCAAAAATAGTCAGGTAGGTGATTTGGCCATGCTTAATTGCCCCAGGTGTGTGTGTGTGGGGGGGGGGGATATGTGTGTGTGTGTGTGTGAGGGATGATGTGAATCTGGTCCCTATTGTTTTTACAGTAGGGACCAGATTCACATCATCCCTCACTACGACAAAGTGATTTCTGTAGACAAATAAATGAACGAATGCAAAAAGAATATTTATCAAAATATTTCTAACTTCATATTCAGCTTTTATGCTATGTTAACATGTCATGTTATGTTATGTTATGTTATGTTATTATAATCCTTTGGTATTTATTTGCAATAGATATAAATGCAACTTCAAGCTTATAATTATATATATATAAGCTTGAAGTAGGAATACATCTAGGCTGTAAAGCAGCAAGCATCACAAAACAGCAAGCACACACACACAAATGTTTAACATAATTACATTATATATATATATATTATATATATATATATATATATTAGAATAACCTTAGGTATGTGATAAATGTAATTATGTTAAACATTTGTGTGTGTGTGTGTGTGTGTGTGTGTGCTTGCTGTTTTGTGATGACAGCCCAGATGTATTCCTACTTCCTGCCCAGTGTACCTTGAAGAGTCTTCTTGATCAATGCTGACCATGATAAAGTGCTCACTGAAGATGAATGAAGAAAGTGAGTAATACAACCTTTAACCTCTGGATTGCTTCCTTGACTAATGGCCTCTTTTCCTAAACACTGACTTTTAGTGGATGTCCTTATCTAGGCCATACTCTTTGAATTTTTATAATGGTTTTAATGGTGCCATATTGAATGTAAGTGGAAAGTTAGGGCCAGTTGCTGATTGATATTTTTCTAGAACCTTGTCTGTTTGGTTATTCATCTTCTCCAACAAACTCGGAATTCTCTGTGTTTTTTCTGGGAAGTCTTCCTGGGAAGTTCATATTTACAAGTTACTATGTGAGGTGAGTTGAAGTCACTTTGGTCAAAGCAAGAAGGATGTGTCGAAAACGATTTCTCTCTACTCTTCTTCTAAAAAACGAAGAAGAACAATTTGTGCATCAGGTGTGTTTTGCTTTTCCATGTTCATAGTCCATTTTTGGATCAACTTCAATGTTGCATATTATATCATAATTGGACAAAGCTATCATATTTTGTGCAGGCAATTAGCTTGTTTTATTGTATGTTAAAAAGCCTGAAATCAGTTTTTGAGACGGGTAAACATTCAATTCCAACTAATTTACCGTCAAATATAGGCATTGCATCCATCCAACTCTGAAATTCAGAGCTTTCCACCTGTAATTACAATCTTTTTGGCATGACTTAACTATGCGCCAGTGTATCGAGCTCCAGGGATACTTTCACTGCACACAGGTGAACTCCAGTTAAACAACTATATGACTTTTTGCTGAAACTTGGTGTGAAAATTGATTCTAAGCGGTAAGATTTGGCTCGGCAGATCCTTCCTTAACTATCAGCTGAGGTAAAGCAAACTCTAGTGCTCATTTTTTAAGCTGTTATTAGATGGTAGGGGACTTAAATCTTAAAGATGTAAGATTCTTCCCTCCCCCAAATACTAACATACTGTCCGTAGCTGGTTATAGTGCTAGGTTTTCGTGTATACATTTCTAATCCGAACTTTTTTCCCAGCTATTTTCAGTTATATTTTCAGCTCCCAAATGGCTCATTACCAATCTTTAATAAATAAGTTGAGATCAGGCGTGAAATCTTCTAATTAACAAAATAACCTTACTACGTTTTGCATCGTGCAAACAACAGCGTATTTAACTCACTGTAACTGAGCACATAACATACATCTTTAGCAAACGGCGGTGTAGCCGATCCTCTCTGTCCTACTGCTTCACACTCAGCTGTGTGTCGAACACACGACTCGAAAGCAACTCAGATGTTGAAAAGCGGTTTCCATGGCAGCGTTTTTGATTAAATTACACTGCAAGAGTAAGGGCATTACCTGCATCTGCATAAAAAAGGAGAAAATCGCTGATATTTACGAGTCGGCTCTAAAGGTTTACTTACAAGGGAATGGCGTGTCCCTGCGTAGACAACCTCAAGAAGAAAAGGTTAGAGTTGGCACACCTTTAGCCTTGACATAATACTTTTTCAACAATGCTGTTGATAAATTCGCTGAATCTCTGTGGCAGTTTGCGCATCATTTAAGAACCAAATGTTTATATATATATATATATATATATATATATATATATAAATGGCTGCAATTCTGAAATATTTTTGTTAATTATACTCATTAATTTGGATTGCACAGCCGAAGACAAAATCACAAGGTCAGAAAGGCATTTCTTTGCATCTCCGCCATCTTTCTTATGACAAGCAGTCGTCCATTTCTCTCATTATGCTCCTGTTCTGCAGCCTGATCACACTCCACGTCCCTGACATAATGCTAATGCCTTTCCATTTTAGTCACGGATTGTGTGTTGACTTAACATCTGTCAGTTGTAAATGCTCAGGCATGTCTTTGAAAATATCACACTGTGATGTTGGGGGAAAAAGAAGAAGAAGAAGAAGAAGAAGAAGAAGAAATGAGGATAAAATCAAGAGCATGGCAAAAGCTAGACTGCACACACTGCAACACAAATCCTCCAGCTCTTTTAATAACTCATCTATGGCTATAAATATCAAAACACCAGGAAGGTCCTGAAGGCTCGCTGTTGTGTTGTGTGATGTGCTGTCATGTTCTGTGACTCTACCTGTCTCTGCTCTGAAGGAACGCAGAGTTATTTAGGCCTTGTACGTCCTCGAGATTTAATCTCAAATGAGTGCCACACGGCTCTGATTGACCTACTTAGACCATCACAGCGCAAATATTAATTAAAAAATAACTCCTGCTTAATGGCAGTAGATTAAAGCAAGGTAACATAAATTAAACAGGGTGTCCATGTGTGGCTTCTCTCTCTGGTGGACATCTGAAAGCTTGTAGCAGACATAAGCTGGGAATTCCAAGCCAAGATCCATGATTTGATTTTATTTACTTGCAGCGAGATGAGAACTTGGCCGGCTTCTTCTTAGAGTGTACAAACAAATAAACTAAAAAAAAAAAAATTATTAAAAAGAGGAATGAATACAAATAAGAGTAATAAAATTGATCTGCAATTATGTTATGTGTACTAACAGTACAAAATATGTGTTTTATTTTTATTAGGGTTCTCAGAGAACTGTGTTAACATGCTCCAATTTATATATATATAAATAAATAAATAAATAAATAAATAAATAAATAAATAAAAAAAAAAAATAAATAAATAAATAAAAATAGAGTTAATCTAAGTGCTGCAGATGCAGAAACCTGCTGAGAGAAGGGGAAGAAATTAAACGCTGAATTAATTACATTTCTCCTGAACTGGTAATGCCATTGCTAATCTTGCAAACTAGTAAAACATTCGGATCAATGTCCACAACGACACGTCAGTAAGCCACATGGTGTGTTAGTACTGTGTGAGGAGTAAGTGTGCTGTTACCGGAGACAACAAATGATGATGGACAACAAGAGAAAGACTTCTTAGAGTGTGTTTTATTTTGTATAGATCATCAGTGTGTTTTCTGTACCACATTGATGAGTTTTTATACTAAATGATTACTCTACATCAGAACATGCATGACTTCCTAAAGTGTTGTTATTTATCAAAGATGTGTAACTGTTCATTTGGTTACATTTATTCATGTTTAGGACATTTGGTACATGAGCTGAAGGGTCTTGCTCAAAGGGCCCAGCAGTGGTGCCTTGGTGGTGTTAGGATTTGAACTTACAACCTTCTCATCAGTAGTTTTAACCAATTTATCTACCACTGTTGGCTAACCGTAAGAAGATATTTGTGATATCTCCTATTAAGAAAGGAGTCTCCAGTGTCATATTTTTACACCTTGGGAGACTCAGTGTGGGGATTGTGGTAGCTTAGAGGTCTAGGCATCAGAAGGTTGTGTGTTCCCATCCACCATACTGTCTCTGCTGTGCCTTTGAGCAAGGCCCTTAGTTGCTCAGTTGTATAAAATGAGATAAAAATGTAACTTGCTCTGGATAAAAGGTGTCTGTTTCTTTCAAGTTTAAGAATTACTCTTTACAGCTGCTCTAACGTAAGTGATATCATGTCTCACAACACTAAAATGCAACTGATATACTGATTATGATGTGTCATAAAAAAAAATATTTAACACTCTTTACCAGATGCTAAAAAAAATGGAACTTTGGTTGTGTCCATGATCAGCATTGTCATGTCACACTCCACATTGGTGTTTAATGGCTCATATGAAAGTAGGCATTTTCAAGACTTTAGGAATCTGTAGATTTTTATAAGTATATCTGTTTTTACCTAGCCTACCAGGAACAAGTTATTCAAAGAAAAGTTCCAAAAAAAGAAAGAGCTCATTTTCTCACAAATGTTTTGACCTTCAAAGAAAATGGTGATATCAAACCCATTTCTGCTCTCTGAGATGCCACAAATACTTGTTCATAAACATGTCAAATTGGAAGGCATTTTCTTTACCCACTTAAATTCTGTATAAGGTTATCCCAACAGAGGTAAAAAAAGAAAAGAAAAGCAACATCTCACGCTGAAAGGCAACAGAGTCCTGACTTATTTTATATCAGACTTGTGTTGATAAAAGAATTCAATTGTTTATACTCATAGAAAATATCTGATATGTCAATTTCAAGTCAGACCATGGACCATTTCTTTCCTCACACAACCTAGAAAAAGTAGCTCATGTTATTTCATCCCCTCTGGATTACTGTAATGCCTGGTATATTGGGATGAGCCAGTCATCTGTCGCACATCTGCAACTAGTTCAAACTCCTGTAGCTTGGTTTCTTTTAGATGAAAGATCATATAACTCTCATTTTAGCTTCCCTCCATTGGCTTTCTTCAGTCAACTTCAGGCTTCGATATAATGTTTTATTGTTTGTTTTTAAAGCCCTAAATAGACTGGTCTGTCATAAATTGCATATTTGCTTTGCACAGTTTCTGCATCTAGACATTTACAGTAGATCTTAGCTGAAAGCAGAAAGGAGATGATACATTTGCTGTTGCTGCAGATCAAATGCTTATGCTGTGTCCCTTTTTAAATCGAAACACAATATATATCGTTATTCTTTAGCCTATGGTAAAGCATTAGTCCGTATGGTACAACTGTGAAATGTTCTTTAGAAATAAAATTCATTTTCTTAATAATGTCCTATTCCATTACCGACCAAGAGGAAATATAAGCCCATTGCTTGTAGTCTAGATAATCCAACTGGATAACAAAGTGTGAGCCAGCTGCTTAAAATATGCTATAAACTTTCGAAATTTGTATATTAGCACATTACTTGGTGTATTAATATGGCACATTGCTATAAGTGATCCAGTAGAATGACACAATGTTAATTTGGCCAGTAACGAGCTATAGGTTCTGTAAGCAGAGGTTTGTGTTTTAATTTATATAGTTTCTCACAAGATTCTATATTTTCATATTTATACATTTTTGGCTGATCCATAACCCAGAGCCCAATAACCATTCGATGCACTAGCAGCGTTATAATGAGAACATAACAGTTCATAATGTTGAATGAGCATCACTTTTTCAACTCATTTTCCCCCAATTTGTTTCTCGTTCCTTCCCACTAGCAATCTCTCCCCTATCACATAACAGATAGCGATCAGGAAAGGTGAAGGCTAACACATGCTTCCTCTGAGACAAGTGAAGTCAACCAACCGCATCTTTTCAGACTGATGATCATGTCTCACGTCACAGGGCAGTGTAACACACTGGAGGAAAGCACTATGCTCCATCTTCCACATGCATGAGCTCACATACAGCCGGTTAGTGTTGCTCTGATTGACAGGGGAAAGAAGAACACCACCCCTCCCACCCAGAGAGCATGGCCAATTATCTCTCTTTTGGACTCCTGTAGCATTGCTGGAATTCGAACCTGTGCTCTCTTGACGAAAAACACTTTTCTGTTCAGAAGCATCACTTTGAGACACTTTGCCTAGTCTTCAGTCAAATATTGTTATATTTGGAAAACCAGATTGTGGCACTCGCTAAACAAGCCAGGATATTTACGTTGGGAACTTTGGACAGTTAGTCAAGATCTTAACAGATCTGGTCTTTTGTTTCCTAATTGATGCAATCTAGGAATGCTAATAATGCTCCATCCAATTTGTTTTGGATTAGTCCAGCCCGTGTTTACGGCAACTCCGTGGCACTGTTAGCACCGTGTGTGGTGGAGAGGGATGGCAGAGCTGTGGCCCCCTAATGCCTCCAACCATCTGGCTACAGCCGGTTCATCTTTCCCTGAGCAGAGGCACTGCTGTGCACACGCAATAATTACAGAGCTACAGAGCACCCAAGCATGGCAAAATGACTGCATCCTCTCAGTGGAGGCTTCCCGATGGATCCTGCTCCACCTCTCACACTCCTTTTTTCATTCTTGCTCTCTTTCCTGCACTTTACTTCATTCTGTCTCTTATTTAGTCCCAACTGGTGAATATTCATGAGCTGAAATGTGTGGTAGCAGCACTTACTGCCCACTGACGCTAAAGTTCTCAGATGATGCATGCTGTGCCCACTGCGCTCAGTGTGATCCCCCCTGCAGAGCTACATAGAGGACCGGGTTATACTTACACATGAAGGACTGACATGGAGCTCAGTGATGTGATTAGAACCAAGAGTGGCTGCAAAAAAAATAACATGGTGTCCAGAAGATAATTCTTCTGCTGTGCTGTACCAGAAGGACAGATTGTTGACTCTTGTTTTTTGTGTGTGTCAGGTGCTGAGGTGAAGAACATACAGATGTGTTCAGGTGTTCAGATATAACATGAAGGTGGGATGTAAATGAGGGCAAACTAGAAATTCCACGTTTTCTGATAATATAGAAAAACTGCATCACCTCCACCAGCACCACCTCCATCAATAGGATTTTTGTTAAAAATTCATATTTTATTCAACACAGTGAACTCAACTGTGTTACTAACCAAGGTTTGGAGGGTGATCACAAAGGCAGGTAAGTCTTGTAAAAAATATGTAAAAATATTTCAACACTAAATCCAAATAACGGCACATATCCGTTCAAAAATGTTAACCAATTACAGTAAATCTCTCTCTCTTCACTATGTCACCACTGAAAATGAAGAAAAAAAGAGAAATCCTATTTCCCCGCCTTATGATCTTCAGGAAACACAGATAAAGCAATTTCCTGTTCACTTAAATAGCCTCTATTTGTCACATATACATTACTGCACAGTGAAATTCTTTCTTCGCATATCCCATCCTTGGAAAGTCAGAGTTTATAGCGTAGGGTCAGCCATGATGCAGCGGCCCTGGAGCAGGGAGGTTGGGGGACTTGCTCAAGGGCCCAACAGTGGCAGGTTGGCAGTGCAGGGGTTTGAATCTCAATCTTCTAATCAACATAACCACTTGAGCTACCACCACCCACTGTGTACGTGTGGAATATTGCATATATTTCATTAAAGGTGAATATGGTTGTGTAACAGGGCCGAGGGTTGACGGTTGGTGCTACATTTCTATAATCCAGAATAACTCAAACAGGTTTTAAGCATGGAATGTTAAATGGATTAACATATGAATGCAATAAATTAGATCAGATCAGAACTTAAGATAAAGTGGAGTTAATAAATACCATTTGCTATCTAGACTTCTGGTGGCCCAGTGGCAGGATCCTGTGATCTCATTGCTGTGGCCCGGGGTCGATTCCCAGGCAGGGTGCTAGCCCAACCACTGAAGAGTTAACTCTCAGTGCTGGTTCCAAGCCTGGATGAAATAGGAGAGTCAGGAAGGGCATCCGGTGTAAAACCTGTGTCATACCAAAACTTGCGGACCAAATGATTTGCTGTGGCGGCCCTGAACAGTGAGCAGCTGAAAGAACAACAATAAAAATATAGTAAAACACTATTTTCTAAGTGCTGTTGAGGTTTTATTAAAGTTTAAAGCTATTTAACTCGAACATGCACATAGATTGTTTGAAATGCCTTTGAATTTTACTTCATGCACCTGTTTTTAAGTGATATATCAGTGGGACACAATCATGGAGTCTCCAAGTAGGTTCTGGGAGGTTCTTAAAAACAAGCGAATAGTCTGCCAATGCTAGGGTAGTCGAGTCAGTACCAAAAAATTTAATTTTCTAATCATTTCTAATTTCTAATTATTATAATTCCTCATATCATCTCAGGGAGTTTTTCCTTGCCACCGTCGCCACAGGCTTGCTCATTAGGGATAAAATATAAAATAAAATAAGGATAAAATAGTTTAATAATTTTATTTATTTATTTATTTATTTATTTATTTATTTATTTATTTATTTATTTATTTATTTATTCATTCATTTATTTTCCCTCTCTCCTTTCTCTGTTTATCTTCTTTTGTAAAGCTGCTTTGAGACAATGTCCATTGTAAAAGGCGCTATACAAATAAAATTAAATTGAATTGAATAATGCAATAAACAATACATTTGAAGAATTTCATTTAAAATAGCCAGTAGGGTGACCTCAGTTAAAAAAATTGATATGAGAAAACTGAAAAGTTATGAACAAGGTTATAGGAGAGCTTACAGACCTTACCAGAAGAAAGAAAGCACGAAGACACGCCTGCTTTTGAATATCAATCTGTTTTCTTCTTCCAGCACAGGTAAATGATCACAGCATGTGCTCCATCTATTCAAAATCACCATAGCAACATTTACATGGTGCTAAGTGTCTTATTCTGCAGTTTACCGTGACAGCAGTTGTTCTATACAGAAACTCTGTGCTGCTATGCATGAAATTTAAAATAAATAAATAAATAAATAAATAAATAAATAAATAAATAAATAAATAAATAGAACATGCAACCAATAAAACACTATCACGTGAAAATATTGTGTTATTATGCGGAAAATATTGTCACATTATTATGAGGAAAAACATCACAATATGATGAGAACATATTTTGATAAATATCACATTACTCAGACAAAATGTTATGTCATTACTGGAAATATTGCACAGGAGGTAAATATGCAATAAAAGAAATTTTAACACATCGTTGTTGTTTTTTTAAATATATAAATATTGTGCAGTGATTCATAGGATCTGAGCAACGTTAATGGTATTGACATTAATACAGTAAATGCACATTATGAAAGATTTCCGATTCATTTATAAACATTTATTCAGACCCCCTTCTCTGAGGTTGTGTTATTACTAGCAGATTACAAATTATAGCGTATGCAATGTCTACAAAGGCGGGTATGTCGTTACACACAAAATGCTGTCCTGCTTCTATTAAAAACTTTGGATCCTCAGAGAGTTGAGCCGAAACACAGAAATCGTCTTTCATATAGCCTGTAGAGGAAACCTGGTCCTAACTAACACCCATTTCCTTCTAGCAATGTGATATTTGACGAAACAGTGCACTGTTTTCCTCATAATAATGCCATGTATATATTTCTCATTACAGTTTAATCTTTTCTCATCATAGTGTGATCTTCTCATGTAATAACGTAATATTTTTCTCGAGATAACGTGATATTTTCACATAATGGTGTGCCATTTACAAATAATAACGTGATATTTTTCCCTGTGATAACGAATATCAATGATGTTTTATTTATTTCTTTTGTAGCAGCATGCAGCATCCATTCTACACAGAGTTCTGCATCACTACACAGTATGGGTTGAGTTTTGTGTTTTTTTTTTTAACCCATAAACAATTCTTCTATACATCAGTAACAGTTTGTTGCTATTATGAAAACATTACGGTTGAGCCCGATAGAAGCAAGTCTAGACATAAAGCTATTACACATAGACATAGAAACACTTTCATTGAAAGACAGCTAGGCAGCAACATCCATGATGGATATTTTATTCCAAGCCAAGTGTTTCAAGTGCGTAATTATGGAGCGTCTCTTTTGAAAAGTAGGCACAGTAAACAGGAAAGCTAGCTGTTTTGTTCGAAACCGCACAAAATCTGCCATTTGTCCCTTTGTGTAAATTGTAATTTGATTGGACAACGTATGCTCAGTCTTTTTACCTCTAACTCTACTCTGCTTCTAACAAAGACATTTTGAAAATGAACAACAAATGATTGAGTACTATTCTTTAAATAACATGATTTGTGTGCCCAGAACTGACCCTTACTGACATTTTGGTATGCTTTATATCTTGAAAGAGAGTTCAGGCTTAGCTGTAATCCATTTATACCAGCAAGCTCTCTATATTCATTTCTAAATATAACCGGTGTTCTATATCCGACATTTTAGACAGTAGAGTCTGTAAGGTAAAGCCACCCAGAAATCCTTTCACAGCTGTTTAGTACCTCCATCCCTTTTTCCTTCGCATCATGTTGTGTAAAGTGTGACATTTTATTTATTTTTTTTGTAACACCATGTGTGTGAAATGGCATCAGGCCCACGCCTGATTATCTCGTGGGCGTTAAAGTTTGATGTTGTGAACCTAAATTTTTTAGAGAGAAATTCAGAGCTGGCTGGTAAGGCTTGGGATTCACCTGTGATGAAGCAAGACCTTCAGTCAGTTCGAAAAGAAGCAGAGTTTAATCAGTTTTGGAAGAAAAATCAGATTGTTGCTGTGGCATTGTATTTCACTGTAGTAGTCTATTAAAAAGATTAGTGAGGTGAAATTAGTGAGGTCTAATGAGCATGTCTAGACAACTAAAGTGAACATGTCCTCAAAATGACCCCAAGAAAATTTAAAAAAGAAGGTCTTGCTCTATCTCTCCTCTTTTTTTTTTGCTGTAAAGAAAAGCGAGTATCACGACTCGTGTGATGGAGCTTTATGCTTTCTTTTCTCCATGTCAGGGTCTGCTGGCTGCTGAAGGCCTTCTGTCACATGTTCTCTCTCTGCGGAGGTCAGAAGTCTGCCGAACACGTCATGAATGATTTATTCCAAGGTATTAATCTGCACTTCTCAATATGCAGTCGACTCGCTCAATTAGCAGTGAGGTTCTATGAAGCGCAGAGGAGTAGACGTGTGAACCGCCGCCGCTCTTATGCATACAGCCATGTATGTTAAATATAAATATATAATATATAAAATATTATATTAATATAATATCCTAACTATGGCATGATCTTAGACTTACTAAATATTATATTCCATCACTTTATCACATTTATAGTCAGGCCTAATATCAGCTGTCATGAAAAAGATAACAGAAAAGCTTCCTCTTTGGATAAGACAGCCAGGCCATGTTTATTTTCTGATTGCAAAGTCCAGAAAATGTATTTTAATGATGGCTATTAGGAGGTAATTATATATATATATACATATATATATATGTGTGTGTGTGTGTGTGTGTGTGTGTGTGTATATATATATATATATATATATATATAGAGAGAGAGAGAGAGAGAGAGAGAGAGAGAGAGAGAGAGAGGTGTAAAAAATATAATAAATAATTATAAAGTGTGTTTTTTTTTTAAATTTATTAATTTATTCATTCATTTATTTAGTTATTTATTTATTTACTGACACCAAAACTCCACCCCATCTCCGCCCCCCTTCCCGATCCTTCAGCTCTAATTTGACGAAGATTTCCACTTCTCTTTTTATCATTTTCCACATTTGGTTCTGTGCCATCAGCCTGCCTGGCGGAGAAGAAAAACGGGACATAAATATGCATAGCTTTCCAATTAGTTAGGAGATGAGTAAATAATGACACTTAAGGTGCAGATTTAGGATACGTTCACACACCTTTAGAAGGTGAAACGAGCAGTGATGGTGTCGTATCGCCCAGCCGAGGCATTTTTATGTTAATTAACTGACAAAGTATTTTCTGCATTTTTATTCCTGCATGATGCATAAAAACTACTGTAAATGCATTTACAGGATGTGATGACTGGGTGGAATTTTGAAATGCAAAGTAATTCACATCTTCTGGAAGAGAGTCATATGTTTAACAATGTCGTTGAAGCTTTAACAATATATTTTATCCTTTTTGACACTACAATAATAATAAGTAGAAGACAGGCGACATCTATATTTATCAGATATACATAACATCACAGTCAAGCTCTATTTATCACATTTCCCAGCTTGTTAAGAAGCTGAGGTCAGAGCAGAGCATCAACCATGTTACTATGTCCCTGGAGCAGAGGAGGTTAAGGGGCCTTATTCAAGGTCCCAACAGTGGCAGCTTGGCAGTGAACCCCTGACCTTCTGATCAGCAGCTCAAAGCCTTAACCCTTTAACCACCACTGCCCAAGGGTGTGTTATTTTGCCCAAGGGTATATACAATACTACAAGGGTCTGGCTGGTAGCTAAAGTCTAACATACTTTTACTCCCCTAAGTACATTTGTATTCATTTTTATTTATTCATATTTAGTAAGTGGTTGATCCTGATCAGGAAATTTTAGTTTTTACTGTAATTACACTAAAAATTCAATGCAATTTCCGAATGAATTATTCAATAACATGCATTAAATGTAATAGTATTTTTTTTAAAAATAAAGCATTGACGCTTTACAGCATGATAATGTGGACATGCACGATGCATGCAGTCTAGACAGAAGGTCTCAGGAGAAAGGAAATGACATTGCTTCTTCCTCATAGTACTCACCCTAAAATAAATAATAAATGTCAGCTAAATAAATAAGTAAATGAACAAACAAATAAATAAATAAATAAATAAATAAATAAATAAATAAATAAATAAATAAATAAATAAATAAATAAATAAATAAATTATATTTATAACTGAGGAGAGTGGGTCAACTGTTCCCTTTAGCAAAGCACACTGTCTGTAAGAGAAAGAATAAGAGAAGGGATAAGGGAGAAAGGGAGGAGTAAGTAAGAATAAGGGAGAAGGAGAGATATGGTGGCATCCTAACACAGGGAGCGGTGCAGTGAGGTGGAATAATACCAACAAGAGTGAGGTGAAGACCACAGAGCACATTTCACATGCAGTTTCATGAGACGACATCCAAATCAAAGCATACACGTTCCTGGAGGGCTTCAGCAACCACGTGCACTATTATTAATGCACTGTACTGTACAAGCGCAGCCGCAACGCCAACGCCCAGGCCAACCTCTCTGAAGACTGCAGAGGATGACTTGAGTACTTCTGAGACAAGATATAAGGATTTTCGCACAGCAGATCGGGCTGGACTCATCACTCTCATAGGTGCAGTTAAAGTAGAGATAGCAATTCAATTGTGGCTTTACCGCAATCACAGCTATAAAAAGACTGGGAGGAGAGGCTGACTTTCAGATTCGCTTCCTCTAATGTTTGATTTATTTGACAGATAAAGAAAAGAAAATACATACAATAAACTTGTACTTGTTATATATCCAGTAATAAATCCATTATCCATTAAGCACTTAAAACACAACACTTGTCCACTTCATGCTTAAAAATAAAACAAAAGATCCTCCATTCTTTTTTTTTCCCCTTTCTGGATTTCCAGTTCTTTGGGTTCAAGGAGAAAAAATTGTTTGAAATTCAAGATGGCTCCTGAGACGCGGTGAGCTTTCAGCCTGTGTTCTAGCCTGATATATCCGAGTGTATTGTTCTGTAGATTTTTATTTCAGCAGCAGTTAGAGGCCATTAAAACATAAGATAACGTTTATGATCCCATTAAAGAGAAAGATAAATGGTAATCAATGGCTTGAGCTTTGATCATTTCCCCATGCTACTCTTACACCCCATATATAATTGGGCTCAGATCATGCTGGCTTTGAGGAGATGACTTCAGACTTGCATCTTCGCAGACATTTATTAACATTTCATACCTGTGGCCATTTCCTGAAGTCAGACTGAGTGCTCCGTCGCCTTCGTGCTCTGTGTTTAGCATTGCTGGAAATGAAGAGTGGCATCCATGTTTAATAGAGAACGAGCCACTGAAAAATCAGCTTCAGAGATGAGAAAGGGAGAGAGACTTGAAGAGAGATGGATAGAAGACATGGAGAAGGAGACAAATGAAGAGAGACAGGCACGAATATACACAAAGGGTACACAAATGTTTAATAGAGAACCAGGTCACTGAATGAATCAGCTACATAGATTAAAAAAAAGGGAAAGAGACATGGAGAGAGGTAGATAGAAGACATAGAGAAGGAGACAAATGAAGAGAGACAGTCATAGACACAGGATACACAAAGGAGACACAAATGTTCAATAGCAAATTGGCCACTCCAAGAATCAGCTTTAGAGATGAAAAAGGAGAGTGAGAGAGAGAGATAGATAGAGGACATAAAAAGTGAGACAAATTAAAACAGACAGACATGGATACACAAAGTAGAGAGATATAAACAGATATATAGAAAGAGAGAAAACTCTGGGATGTAAAGGATGCTGCCATTCCTATGATACCACATCCATGTTGAGCTGCTCATCTGTCTCTGACTGCTGTCCAACCTCCTACAGTGCACCAGCTCCTCCACTCACTGCCTGATTAAACCAGGAGTGGCAGGAGGTCTGTCCTCCACTGTCTCTTATGTTCACTCAAACTATGTTACACAAGGTCAGCCAGTATAGTAAATGGGCTGGCAGGGCTCAAGACCTCAGCATTCTTCATGTGGAGATGTCTGTGAGGGCTGTGTGAAGACAAAATGCCCTTTGCAAGCTTAAGGCTTATACGCTCTCCGTCAATTTTCACTGAAGTTCATGTACTGGTGCTCCAGTACTGCAGATGGCGGTGCTAAAGAATTCATGACAATTTCATGGCTAGAGGAAAAATTGTAAGGAAGTACTATCAGAAATTTTTTTTTTGTAGCCCGGAGTGTAGATTTCCACAGGAGATTTCCCTCGGTGAAACACCTCCTACATTTGTTGTTTTTGGGGCTAATTTATTGACACATCCACACCAATATTGACACCACTGACACATTGAACACACCAACAGAATCACATTTTGCCTATTTTGGTAACTTCCACTTCCTGTTTTGATTCACACTCTGCAATACCTTCCAGTCTTTGTAATTTGATTTTAGTCACTTCCTGGTTTGGTCATAGCTCCACCCTGCTTCAGTTACCTCATTCATTAGCTTCATTAGGGCTTCATTTTAAGTGCCAGTAATTTATTTATTTATTTATTTATTTATTTATTTATTTATTTATTTATTTAACATTGTCTGCAAGTTTTAGGATGCTAGTTTAACCCTTTTAACCAGTACACTGGCATTTCATTTCCCTGTCTCCTGTTTCACACTATTTATGTGGAACTGTGATTGTCCCTTTTCTCTCTAGTACCTTGTTGTTTTTATGTACCTCTATGTCTTTATGTAGCACCTTGGTCCTGGATTAACGTTGTTTCATTGCACTGTGCACTGCACAAGCTATATGTAGTTGAAATGACAATAAAATAACTTCTTAACACTTGACTCTTGATCGGGGAATGGAAATCGACTTATCTGACATTTTCAATCAGTATAAACAAATGAATTATCACCGCAAGTCTGCTATAAAATGAGTCAGGGCTCTGTTGGTTCTTTTAGGGTGAAATGTTTTTTGTCCTCTGTTATAGGATAAGCTTACACTAAATTCTAGTGGTTGAAGATAACACCTTGAAATTTTAGACACTTATGAACAAGCACTTATTGCATCTCAAAGAGCAGAAATTGGTTTGATGGCACCATTTACTTTGACAATTGTGTTAAAAAGAAAAACTCATTAAACACCGTTGTGGAGTCTGACATGACAAAGAAATTCAATGTTGAAAATGGAAACATCAAAACAGGCACCAATTCCGTTGTTTTTGGCCACTGCTAAAAAGAGCTAATGGATTTTTTCTTTGTTATGTTAGCCCTGTTTGGTTTAACTATAGTTCAGAAGTTTCTAGTTTTATTTAAAGTTTAATTTTGCTTTCACATGTGTATAATGGTCTATCTCTCAAATTGATTCATCACTTAAACCCATGTCAGCATTACAGTCAACAATGATTGAGATGGGACAGGTTAAGTACAATAGTGGGTATAATGGGCAGAAACTAGAAGTAAATAGATTAAGCCTGTGTTTAAAAAACCAAAATACAAATTGCATACAATGGCAAATGTCAGAACAGAGCAAACTGGTCAACAGCAAATGTGTGGAATTTGGTTTACTGTGGTTACTATTCAGAACAGACAGTCCATGAAGCAAAGCCATGACTGTATTTACATGAGTTATACTGTAATGTTTGTGAGAAGCCTGAGGGTAATGCCTTAAACAAATTCAGCCCTGAAGCAGATTTATACCCCTGTTTTTAAAACTAGTGTTTGGTAAAGAGCTTGCAGTGGCATCCATGTGAACATTAAGCAGAGATATGCTACTGTGGTTCCAAATGAGAAAGAAATGACACTGTCAGAGATATTTCATGCAGAGAACATGAACACGAACACTGCATTTATTTGAATTTGATGCTAACGTAAAAGCAAGAAGCTCTGAAATTCTGTACGGAAGAGGTGTAACAAGGTTCACATTACCTATAAACACATTAGATATATACCTATGTTATCTCCACACCTATCACAATTACAATGCCTGGATTCATTTATTTCTTGGAACTTTTGTAATAATATATATTTTTACATCAATACTGCATTCAGTAAAGTACGTTTTGCCATGTTGGTTTTTCATATTCCAGCTATGTTAGTTTTAGCCTTGTACAAAATAAATGGAAACATCCATGTACATAATGCAAAGCCCAGAGAAAACGAAGGTAAAAATAGGAAAACAAAAATAAAAGCAAATAAATTGACGATAAATGAATAAGTAAAAATGACTGAGGTAGTAAATAAAAGGCATTAATAAAAGGCATTTCAGGGGTCCATCTCTTTAGAAATTTAAGTCTCTGATTCCATAGTGTGTATGTGATATGTTCCATTTCATACAGCTGAAACACTCTGTGTATCCAGACGCTGTAAGATATGATACAAATTATAGCAGGTTGGTACTAGGATATGTAATAAATACATTTACCTTTGAAACTACTTTGAGATCCTTTGGAATCTCATGGTTGAAGATTGGTTTAAGGTCATTAAATATATACTTGCCCATGCCCATGACCACAAAAAAATGGCACATTTTCTCTGAACTGGTTGGATTCCATTGTTATAATGCCTGAATTTATGAATATACATGAGTATGGGTTTTCTAAACACCACTCATGTCCTCCCAGCCCAGATACCCTCTGTATAATCAAAATCAGCCATCCAACTGAAGGTATCCATTTGAAAACACTTTTTGCATTTGAGGGTCCACTATACAAGCCCCCATTGTAGTTTGTTTCTATAGAAACAGTAACATATTCGAACAAGGGAATGGATAGAAACCTGATGCAAATTACAGTCAGGGTAATGTCAGAGCTGCTGTTCTAAAAAAGTTAATCAACACACTCTGACCAAGCAGAATGAAGAATTCAACAGAGCTGAAAAAATGATATTTATTTAACAGATAGTTAAATTGATTATCCATTGTTTGATTGAATGGCCTTAAGATTACGAACAAAGATATTTTATGATATTTTATTCGGCAATATTTACTTATAGACAGTGAAAGAAATAAAAATCCAAAAGGAAAAAGCAGCAGTGAAGAGCTATGTGTTAAAAAAAAAGTGAATAAAGAGGCAATATTAGTGGCTGCATTATCATCAGATGTTCGAGAGAACTCTTCCTGGAGATAGCTTAGTGAATCATCTCTCATGCGTGTTTATTAACATGCTTCCCCCAGCGGCAGTGTCTGAAGAAGAACATCAGTGATTAAGTATGGCAGCAAGTCTACAGAAATAAACATGTTCCTGGAAGTGTATAAATAGTAGGCTGGCCAGTAAGATCACAATCAGGATGGTAAATATTTTTCATTCCTTATTGTCCATGAAGGCTTTCCTACAGCGACAAAGATTGGCTTGAATGCATTTGTTTAGCTTGGACATAATATTAAAAAAAAGAGAGAGAGAGAAAAATCCAAAGTCCAGGTTTTAAACTGAGTTATCAATTTTATGACAGTTTTTATTTTCCTCCAGTCCATTTGTTTTTAAATGGGGCGAAATATCCACTGGCTGCAATTACACATCTCCAGTGGTCTCATGAAAAATAGCAATTTGGAAAATGAAACTCGCTCTATGTGCCTTTGAAAGAAATAAATTTCATCCATATTGTGTATTAATCACTGGCGAGGGAATGAATAATGGCAAAGAGAGAGCCTGGCTTCTCTTGGCAGGCCACTCACTGGGCTTTGGCCATGCGTAGATCCAGTGTGCTGTGACTAAATCAGTGTAATCACAGGTCATTCTGAAAAGCAATGAAGGTAAAAAGCCATGGGACAATAAAAACACAGCATGGAAATGTGAACTGAATGTACACCAGAGTGTGGCACTTCACATGCTTTGGATTTAGTCAGATCAACAGATCAACATGCCTGCAAATTTATAACAAGTCAATAGGAAAAACATAATGACAAAAGCAATAAGAAACATTATAAAAGTCAGGGTTATGGGAATGGTTTTTAGGGCCATTTGTGCCTTTTCTTCTGAATTCATTCACATGAAATTGACCACAATTTAGCCACAATTCATTTCACTTACTCAAATGTCTCATGGGAACAGCTTGGGCAGTTGTGTACCGGTAAGTCTGCATGTTAAACCAGTGTGGCTTACAAACAATGCCTTTTCTATTTCTATATAGTCTTTTGAGGCGCTTTCACAGCATGAATGCGTTTATAAAATCAATGCAGTCTGCTCAACACATTATCATCACCCAGCCATGGACTTTTTACCAACATACACTCCCACTTTAGATAGACCCTGTTGAACCTTCAGTAACTGGCAGTTGCCCCCATCCCATTTCTCTTCAACCCTATGCCATCAATCCAATTACATTATATCACACCATATCTCAACTCAATTTTATTTGTATAGCACTTTTAACAATGGACATTTTCACGAGGCAGCCTTATACACATCAATCAGGCATAACATTATGACCACCTGCCTAATATTATTAATTATTAATATTGCACTTATTCCATTTATCATCATACAACAATTGTATGTTATTGTATTTTATTTTATTGTGTTATTTTATTTTATTTTGTATTTGCATTGTATTTTGTATGTGTGCCTTAAATTGCTCCTTGGGGATAATATTGTTTTGGTCCCCCTTTTGCTGCCAAAACAGCCCTGACCGATTGAGCCATGGACTCCACTAGGTGGACTCCACCTTCATGAGCCTCCATGGGCCCCACCTTGCAACTTACAAAACTTAAAGAAGTTCTTTTGATAGATACTGACCACTGCAGACTGGGAACCCTCCACAAGAGCTGCAGTTTTGGAGATGCTCTGATCCAGTGGTCTAGCCATCACAATTTGGCCCTTCGTCAAACTCGCTAAATCCTTACGCTTGCCCATTTTTCCTGTTTCTAACACATCAACTTTGAGGACAAAATGTTCACTTGCTGCCTAATATATCCCACCCACTAACAGGGGCCATGATGAGGAGATATTCAGTCTTATTCACTTCACCTCTCAGTGCTCATAATGTTATGCCAGATTGGTGTATATATAGATATGCAATGTACATTTTACATTATTTCATCAAGACTTTCTTTAAGGATGTTTCTGTATTTGGCTACATTTATCTGTTCCTCAGTCGTTACCAGTCACACTTTCCCTGCCACTGAGAAACACCCCAATGCCATATTCACCTGAAGCTGTTCACTATATTGGGGGATGGTATTAACCAGGTGATGTGCAGTGCCTGTTTTTTGCCAGACGAATTATTTTCTCCTCCACCGATTTCAGAGTTCAATTTTCATCTTATCAGACCAGAGAATCTTTTTCCACATTTTTCCAGATGTCATATGCCGTTCACTCAGCAGCTTCTGTCTTGCCACTATGCCATGAAGGCCTAATTTACTGCAGAGATGGTTGTCTGCCCAACAGGTTCTCCGATCTCTGTGTCGGACTTTTGGAGCTCTTTTAGACTGACTGCTGGGTTCCTTCTTATCTCTTTGAGTCCTTTCTTTCCCAGGTGCCCAATTTGGCCAGGCAGGCAACTGTAGGAAGGTTCAAGGTTTTGCCAAGCTTTTTCCATTTCAATATTACTGAGAACACCATGGTCCTGAAACAACATAGTGTGTTCCAGGAACATGCCCTAGAAATTGTTTTATATTTTTGGACATCATGGCTTGGTTTTTGTCCTGACAATGCAATGTAAAGTGTGCACCTTTAAAGACCATAGTGTGTGCCTTGTCAAACTCCATTCAATTCAAATTCCCAGCAGGTGGACACATATTGAGTTTTAGACACATGTCAAGGATAATTAAAGCAAACAGGATGCATCTGACCACAATTTAGAATACCAGGTCTGGATACTTTTGTGAATAAGCAATTTCAGTGGTAGATTTTTAATGAAATTTTAAATTAGTTTTCACTTTGTCGCTATTGGCAATTAAGTGTAGATAGATAAGTAAAATGGCGATTTTATCCATTCAAAATGTGGATTCGAAAATCCACAACAGAAGAAAATGTGCAACAAGTAAAGCGGTCTGAATACTGTCTGAATCCGCTGTGTATATATTTTAATGAAATAATGCTGGCAGACCCCTACAGAGACACAATGCCCTGTGCACAGTGCAGAACCACTGCTGAAATAAAGAACAAGACTATTAGTGTCGTGTTAATATATCTTCTATATCTGTTATTAGCGTCATGATTCTATATTTTCTAACTTAAAGAAAAAGAAAAAAAAAAAAAGAAAATGTACTTTTTCCTGTTCCTGGACATTTTGGGCTAGGTTCACCTCCTTTTGAGTGAGTTGTAGGTTGCTGGACTCTAGCAACCTTGCACACAAACTTCCTCAAGCTAACCTTTAAAGCTCTAAACACCTCACTTTTTTGTTTGATCCTGCAGGACCCCAGTACATTCCCAGTGCACACACCTCATGTTAGGATTCCATTACTCTGCCTACTGTTTGTATCCATATCCAAAATCTTGTGTGTGTGTGTGTGTGTGTGTGTGTGTGTGTATAGTAGGCAGAGTAATGGAATCCTAACATGAGGAGATTAAGCACGAGAACATTAAACCGAAGAATAAACAATAATTCAATAATTGGGTGCTCTTAATAATAATAATAATAATAATAATAATAATAATAATAATAATAATAATAATAATAATAATATTGTCATCGTTGTTCTTTCAACTACTCCCTGTTACGGTCGCCACAGTGGATCATTTGGTGGGCATGTCTTGCCTTTCCTGATGCTACCCACCGATTGTGGCCCCTTGGGACCTGCATTGAGAGTTAACTCTTCAGTTCTTAACAATAATAATGGCCTGAGAGGCATAACACAATTCATTTGGCAGACGTCTTATCAAGAGCGACTTACAATTTATCTAATTTTTTAGACAACTAAGCAATTGAGGGTCAAGGGCCTTGTTCAGGGGCCCAGCAGTGGCAGCTTGGTGGACTTGAGTTTCAAAGTCACAACCTTCTGATCAACAGTCCAACACCTTAACCACTAAGCCACCCTAACATCCCTCGAGTCATGACTTGCAGCTTGCTGGTATAAGAAATGTCCCTCATCATGTTTTATGTTTTGTTTAGAATATAATGTCTACCACTTCATTACTGCTTTGCTATATATTGTACATATCCATCACCATCACAGTATATTCTATTTACTGTATCTCTATACATACTATCTGCATTTTATTTATCCACTCTGCCTGCCACTATGATACATTTTGGCTTATTTCATTGTCCTCTACTTGTTCTTCGGACAGTGACTTTTTGATTTGTTGTTCATAATACCAGCTTAGAATGTACAGGTGTACTACATTTCAGGAACAAAAGGGTGAAATCTTCATCTTAGCATTGTCAGCCAAAGAGAAATTACAGTAAAAGATGTCAGAGAACTGAAAGTGATGGCTGGAGCTGTCTGAAATCCGGTGGGTAGATTTATTTTGAATGCTCTGAATCAACTGATAAATAATTCACATACTTTTTATTGATTAATATTTCAAAAGAAGGAAGACGGTGAAGAATGTTTAAGGAAAACCAGTAGTCTGTTGGGTGCTAGTTACCATCGACTCTTTCCGTCTCTCCTTTTATTTTGGATACGTGAGTCTGTGGGATATAACATGCTTGCCACTGACTGTAACAAATATAAATGAAAATGAATGTATTCTGTGATAGACTGGTGTTCCCTCCAGGCTGTGATCCCTCTTCTGGGCCAGTTATGCAGAGATTCAGGAACAACCCATTACAAGATAAAGCAGTGGCAGAAGATGAATGAATGAATGAATGAATGAATGAAAAATGAACAAAGGAATGGATGAAAGAGTGTGTGGAAACTTCCATAACAATGAATGAATGAATGAATGAATGAATGAATGAATGAATGAATGAATGAATGGATGGATGGATGGATGGATGAATGAATGAATGAAAATTTATATAGCAGTAGATGAATGAATGAATGAATGAATGAATGAATGAATGAATGAATGAATGAATTTGTGAAAACGTACATAGCAATGAATGAACGAATGAATGAATGTGTGTAAACTTACATAGCATTGAATAAATTATGAATGAATGAATGAATGAATGAATGAAAGCTTACATAGCAATGAATGAATGAATGAAAGCTTACATAGCAGTGGATGAATGAATGAATGAATGAATGAATGAATGAATGAATGCTTACATAGCAATGAATGAATGAATGAATGAATGAATGAATGAAAGCTTACATAGCAATGAATGAATGAATGAATGAATGAATGAATGAATGAAAGCTTACATAGCAGTGGATGAATGAATGAATGAATGCTTACATAGCAGTGGACGAATGAATGAATGAATGAATGAATGAATGAATGAATGAATGAATGAATGAAAATTTATATAGCAATAGATGAATGAGTGAATGAATGAATTAATTAATTAATGTGTGAAAACTTACATAGCAATGAATGGATGGATAAATTAATGAAAACTCACATAGCTTTTAATGAATGAATGAATGATTGAATGAATGAATGAATGAATGAATGAATGAAAGCTTACATAGCAATGAATGAATGAATGAATGAATGATTGAATGAATGAATGAATCAAAGCTTACATAGCAATGAATGAATGAATGAATGAATGAATGATTGAATGAATGAATGAATCAAAGCTTACATACCAATGAATGAATGAATGGATGAATGAATGAATGAATGAATGAAAGCTTACATACCAAAGAATGAATGAATGAATGAATGAATGAATGAGTGAATGAATGAATGAATGAAAGCTTACATAGCAATGAATGAATGAATGAATGAATGAATGAATGAATGATTGAATGAATGAATGAATCAAAGCTTACATACCAATGAATGAATGAATGGATGAATGAATGAATGAATGAATGAAAGCTTACATACCAAAGAATGAATGAATGAATGAATGAATGAATGAGTGAATGAATGAATGAATGAAAGCTTACATAGCAATGAATGAATGAATGAATGAAAGCTTACATACCAATGAATGAATGAATGAATGAAAGCTTACATAGCAATGAATTAATGAATGAATGAATGAATGAATGAATGAATGAAAGTTTACATACCAATGAATGAATGAATGAATGAAAGCTTACATAGCAATGAATTAATGAATGAATGAATGAATGAATGAAAGCTTACATACCAATGAATGAATGAATGAATGAATGAATGAAAGCTTACATAGCAATGAATGAATGAATGAATGAATGAATGAATGAATGAATGAAAGCTTACATACCAATGAATGAATGAATGAATGATCTAAAAAAAACCTTAAATGATCTTGTGGTTTATATTTTGTTTACAGTGCACACATACACTTTGTCTTGCAAGCGTATGCATCATTTTTCCCTGCACTATTTGTAGTCTTCCATATGCCCTGTGTAAATTAGGTCAGAGGTTGCTGGAGGAGTTGCAAAGTTAGAATTTCAGTGTATTGTGTAACAGACCATTTCCTGTCCACATGAATAATTTCTTTACAGCTTAATATTAAACAAAGAAAAACATACGGAGAGGTATACATTATAATACATAAGGAATGAAACACTTTAGGGCCTGCTGTTAGAGTAAAATGTTTAAGGATAAGGTAGTATAATGCAACCTAATGTGATGTGAAGCTACTCTTACCCACCCAATATGGATTTCTTTTCTAATAATAGCATAACACGAAGCATTTTATTCCTTTTATACCACAGCATTTTTTTTTCCAGTAAAGACAGGTCTATCACACATTAATCCTCTTAGCACCTTCTCTTTTCCTCTACATTCAACTTCATCATATCAACAATTACATATTTTCGATCTGTTTATGTGGAGAGTCTGCCATACAATTCCCTGTGTAAGTTGTAACTATAGAAACAATAATGTATTACAATAAGTTCTTTAGTTTAAAGATGCGCTGTTGTCAGATCTCATTATATAAAATTAACCTTCTGACCCCAATCAGAATTGAAAATGTAACAGTTCTTTGCTATAAATTACTGTATATAATGATGATATAATAGTGTAGAATGTATTTTAAATCTCATACTGTGGATGGTGCCACTTAGAAACCATGAAGATGGTTTTGGACTGCAACTGAAACGAGCAGTTTTGCTATGATGGCTTGGGACTAAAATTGCTATGGTTACACTATTTGACTCTATGGTATACAGTAGGGAATTATTTCTAATCTCACTATCCGGTGTCACCCAGATGAGGATGGGTTCCCTTTTAAATCTGGTTCCTCTCAAGGTTTCTTCCTCATATCGTCTCAGGGAGTTTTTCCTTGCCACTGCATCTCCTCTAGCTTGCTTATTAGGGATAAATTCACAAATGTATACATTTATGAATTATACCCCCAATTTATACACTATATTGCCAAAAGTATTCGCTCACCCATCCAAATAATCAGAATCAGGTGTTCCAATCACTTCCATGGCCACAGGTGTATAAGATCAAGCACCTAGGCATGCAGACTGTTTTTACAAACATTTGTGAAAGAATGGGTCGCTCTCAGGAGCTCAGTGAATTCCAGCGTGGAACTGTGATAGGATGCCACCTGTGCAACAAATCCAGTCGTGAAATTTCCTCGCTCCTAAATATTCCACAGTCAACTGTCAGCTGTATTATAAGAACGTGGAAGTGTTTGGGAACGACAGCAACTCAGCCACGAAGTGGTAGGCCACGTAAACTGACGGAGCGGTGTCAGCGGATGCTGAGGCGCATAGTGCGAAGAGGTCGCCAACTTTCTGCAGAGTCAATCGCTACAGACCTCCAAACTTCATGTGGCCTTCAGATTAGCTCAAGAACAGTGCGCAGAGAGCTTCATGGAATGGGTTTCCATGGCCGAGCAGCTGCATCCAAGCCATACATCACCAAGTGCAATGCAAAGCGTCGGATGCAGTGGTGTAAAGCACGCCGCCACTGGACTCTAGAGCAGTGGAGACGCGTTCTCTGGAGTGACGAATCGCGCTTCTCCATCTGGCAATCTGATGGACGAGTCTGGGTTTGGCGGTTGCCAGGAGAACGGTACTTGTCTGACTGCATTGTGCCAAGTGTAAAGTTTGGTGGAGGGGGGATTATGGTGTGGGGTTGTTTTTCAGGAGCTGGGCTTGGCCCCTTAGTTCCAGTGAAAGGAACTCTGAATGCTTCAGCATACCAAGACATTTTGGACAATTCCATGCTCCCAACGGGAGCGGAGACTGAGAGCCAGGCCTTCTCGTCCAACATCAGTGTGTGACCTCACAAATGCGCTTCTGGAAGAATGGTCAAAAATTCCCATAAACACACTCCTAAACCTTGTGGACAGCCTTCCCAGAAGAGTTGAAGCTGTTATAGCTGCAAATGGGTGGACCGACGTCATATTGAACCCTATGGATTAGGAATGGGATGTCACTTAAGTTCATATGCGAGTCAAGGCAGGTGAGCGAATACTTTTGGCAATATAGTGTATATTTCTCTTCATTTGCTTTGTGACAAAGTGTTAAATGTGGTATAAAAAATAGAATTGAATTGAATTAATTCCAATTACTCTAAACATCGATTTCCACTACGCTGTATCATTGTACTGTAGTAATCGTATTTTAGCGCCACATAACCAAAACTGCACTGCAGAGATGAACGTCCAGCCTGGCAAACCAAAATGGAGGACTGTAAATCTTCAGGATTAATCTCATAGCGAAGGCTCCATCGCAGATTTCTGTCCTGCAGCATTGTGGTTTTGGTTTTATTTTTCTCTATATAAAATATCGTGCTATTGCAGTGCTGGAGAAAAAAAGGAAAAGAAAAGAAACTAGCCAGTTGCAGGAATTACTGACTGAGACTTTGAATCCTAAGCCAGTTGGGATACGTGGTATCTAGGGCAGCATTCTTGCAGTACAAACTAACATCTGGCAAGAAGAAAAATAGTGCAGAAGGTAAATAATACTGTGAACATGCAAATGAATGCATGAAAGGAAATATTTTTGAGAAATAATGGAAAATTGGACAATTCTAGGGAATGAAACTTGGTTGAAATACTCATTTAGGGGCGGAGCTTATAACCTTAAGGTTTGTGCTCACATTCAAGAATTGCCTCACAACAATGGAGTAACTTATATGCATGAATGTTTGCAAAACAGTCTGCACTAGAGTCATCATTTTCCTCTTTTTTTCCTGTCATACCAACCCTGAAGCTATAAAGAACAGTGCTTTCTAGATGCACAGCATTTCATCGTGCAGAAATATGTGTAAACAAAGAGCCATTTTCATTTAAGATCATAACAAGACATGAATATTTCACTGTGCTCTCAGTGCAAGTGCCTACACCACAAAGGTGAGCTAATTACAATGCTCCAGTCTAATGAAAGTCTGGTTTTATATATCAATAACCATAATAACCCATTCCCCGGGATCATGAAAGTAAAATCAGGAAGTAATGAGACAAGTTGAACCAATCACATTACTCGGCATGTGGTGCAGAGTGAGAATAGCTTCACAACGTGATGCAGACTTCACCAAAGTTTTCCTGAAGTGAACTTTAGGCCACCTTTTTAAAGGGGAACAGGGATTGGTTATCTCCTGGACCGCTCCTGGGTTGGAAAACAGCGCTTCCTGCTCAGATGCCCCCGAGTCAGGAAGAAAAACGCAAGTGTGAAAATGATCAAAGGTTACATTAATGGATATGGTTAGACCAAGATTTTTCTCTGAAAATATTGGAATTGAAATATTTGTATATGTTTAGGAATCTGTGTGTGTCTGTCTGTCTGCATAGGAATGTCTGACATTTTTGACCTTGAGGTGAAATTTGGCTGAGGAGGAGAAACTCTTTTTTTAAACGAAATATTTTGGTTACTGGTTAAAGTTGTGGGTAGAGGTAGATACAAACATAGCATCAATACGTGTTTAGCATCAATTATCAATAACTATGTGTAGGAATAAGTTGGATACAGTGAAACCCTGATCTGGATATGAGCTTAATAATGATGAGTGAAAGTAATATTAGTGGTATTTGATCTTTTTGTCACAATTTAAAACCTGAAAATAAAAAATAAAGTAAAATAAATAAAATAAAATAAAATAAAATAACTGTGAAAATATATATATATGGAATTTTGGGTGATTTCTTTGCCTGTTAGGAGTATGGTATGCACATGGGTGAAGAAGCTTTAGGCTGAGTTACCAATAATCCTGCATTATTCCACATTATATCTAGTTGTTATCTATTTCTTTCTTCTAACTTTTGCATTTGACCCTAGCCTGTCTGATTTAACAATAATTAAGGCTATACACAGCATCATACTGTTTCTGGCTCATCAGGGCAAGAGTTAATGTTCAGGCATTTTCTTAACTGCTTCATTTATTCTCATTTGCTCTTATTTGGATAATTTTGCATTGTTATGGCGTTAACCGTAGGGCCGATTGGGCCACTGCCTACAGATTGCCTCTGTCCACAACGTGTTTTCTGCAAGTTTTAAAATGAAAGATCAGTAGATTTTTAAATGAACAAATAATTTTTTTAAGCTACTTAGTGCACAGTTAAAAAAAAAATTGATGATGACCACTGGACAAGTCAGACAACATAGAAGTGCATCTCTTTGTTAGATAACGATAAACTTGTGTGATTCCTAGCAAATTCAACTTCGTGGAGCTGCTAAGAAAAAAAGAAAAACAAAATGAAAGAGATTGCAGCACTGGATGGTGTACCAGCAATATTGACGTATTTTAATCTGATAAATGTTAGTGAAAAACCAAATTGCTATGGCTAACATAACTGAAACAGTGATCAATACCAAGGATACTATCGAAGACTGCTGCCAATGACAATGCCATTAGCATTAACATTACAGCTTACAGTGAAGGTGAGTTAGCTAACATTTCCTAGCTAGTCGTGACTAGTTATTTTCTCTTCCTTTCCCTGAGCTTCTACTGACTGTGTTTTGTTGTGTCTCCTAGCACACTGACATTTTTTCCATAACCCACAGCTAGGTGTTAGATTATCGACTGGTGATCTCGTCTTGTGCACTTGCAGCAAGCCTCTGAAAAGTTTTCTGAGCTACATGTGACTCATGTAGAGCAGTATGTGCTCCAGGCCAGGTACAAGCATACATTTTAGGTTTCTAGCCTCATAATACGTTTCTATTTACTATTGTAACTGTTAAACTGGTTACAAGTAAATCTACAGCAAAAAAAAAATAAAAATAGTTGGGGAGTTAAGGCGTTTCATTGAAACATCCACACATCTTTGGAGGTAGACATCCATCTATCCATTTTGTCCACATTGTATTGTCCTGACTTCTTTTTTTTTCTCCCTAATTTAGTAATGCAGATTTCCACCCATGTTCACAGAACAGCTACCAAGCAGCAAGGGCGAAGGCTAAAACGTGCTCCCTCCGAGGCATGTGAAGCCAGCTGACTGCGTCTTTTCAAACTGCTGCTCGGGTATCGCCAGTGGGGCGATGCAACACCCTCGGAGGAAAGCGCTATGCGGTCACTTTTGCATGCATGAACTCACAGATGCCCATGATAGGCTAGTGTCACTGTGATTGATAGCATAGACAGAGAGAGTATTTTACCCCTCCCTCCATTTTTGCTCTCCCAGGCTCCTGGATACAGATGGCGGTGGCATCATTGGGATTTGAAGTGTATGTCTTGTCTGTCTGAATCTGTCCTCCCTCTCACTAGGGGGAGCCATCACCATGCAGGGCTGATGAGTGCTATGGGTTACGGCACATTATGGGGAAACAAAAATGACTCTTTATTGAAATTATGTTTATTTTAGTGGTTGTATTAAATCTAGATAACACTGGTGTAAATATTTTGTAAAGAGAGTTTGTGTTAGAATGTGTAGTTACAGAATGTTATATATTTCTAATGAATTTTGTCTATTGTCTTATTATTTACCACTACCAGAACTGGGTGAGTGCCATTTTCTGTATCACCTTTCGCCTGATTCTGGATTAGGTAGGGAGTTAGGGAACCATTTTGTAGTTTTTTTTCTTTTTGTTTATGTTTAGAGAAGGCAGGTGTTTGGGGGAGATGTTGGGAGTGTTAGGTTTTGTTTATTATTCTGGCCTTACTTACCCCCAGAGAAAAGACTTCCTGTTTGGCTGTATTTATCGACATGGTGGCAGTAATGTTAATTTTTATGAAATCTTTCTGTGATTTGTGCTCTCTCTCTCTCTCTCTCTCTCTCTCTCTCACACACACACACACACATACACATTTCCCTAGCACATAACATAAAGATTTCTCGTGAGATTTGGTTGGCTTGGCTTCACATTCTGTTCACTGTTGAGAAAGTTGTATATCAGTGTTGGTCTCTCACAGCTGTCAGGTCCTGGGGTTGATCCTGAACTCGGGTTATTGTCTGTGTTGAGGATCTCATGTTCTTCCTGTGTGGTTTTCCTCTAGGCACCTCGTAAAAACATGCTGGTAAATGGATTGGCTACTCTAAATTACTTTAATTTGCCCCAGGTGTGTGTGTGTGTGTGTTAAATGGGATAGAGTCCCATGACTCTGACCAGGATACAATAGTTATTAAAGTGGAGGATATGGAGACAGCTCTATAGCCTGAAGCTTATTTATCATTTGTAATTATCAGCAGGAGTTACTTAGTTAAAATGGATGCTACAGATAAAAAACAAAGTCTGTAACACACTTTTGCCATGTGTGCTTGTAATGTAGGTGTATTGCTCTGTTGAAGAGTAGTTGCAATGTCAAATGGCAGAAATTACAAGGAGCTGAGGAGCAAATGGCTATTTTGCTAAAATGTTTCATTAAAACCATTAAAACATGGGTCTCATGAGATCCAGGTGAAACATCTGGCAGAGATGATGCAGGGAGCATTCCCGAGGCTCACAGCTGCTCACAAATCTGAGTAATCCGAACTCCTTGTGTCCCACTATTTACTCAGGGCCCTTGAAATCATCCACTTTTCCCTTGCTTACAGAGACCCTGCTGAAAGTGACTGAATTGAATCATAATTAGAACTTCTCTAATTAGAATCTTAAGATGCTTAAGATGTATGAAATGGATATGTACTGTTCGGAATGGTGTCGGGAAATTAGGAAGGAATATCATGGTTATATAATAATTGGAACTGGGCATTGGGGTGAAGATGTGTCCTTCTCTTTCATGTGACGTGTCCTTCTCTTTCATGTGACGTGTCCTTCTCTTTCATGTGACGTGTCCTTCTCTTTCATGTGACGTGTCCTTCTCTTTCATGTGACGTGTCCTTCTCTTTCATGTGACGTGTCCTTCTCTTTCATGTGATGTGTCCTTCTCTTTCATGTGACGTGTCCTTCTCTTTCATGTGACGTGTCCTTCTCTTTCATGTGATGTGTCCTTCTCTTTCATGTGATGTGTCCTTCTCTTTCATGTGACGTGTCCTTCTCTTTCATGTGATGTGTCCTTCTCTTTCATGTGACGTGTCCTTCTCTTTCATGTGACGTGTCCTTCTCTTTCATGTGATGTGTCCTTCTCTTTCATGTGATGTGTCCTTCCATACTTTATTCTTTTGTTTCATGTGATGTATCCTTCAATACTTTACCATTCTGTATCATGTGACATACTGCATCCCTTTTCTGTGATGTATCCTTCCATACTTTATTCTTCTGTTCCGTGTGATGTATCCTTCCAGACATCATTTGTATGTTTCATACGATGTATCCTTCTGTACTGTAACCCTCCTTTTTATGTGACGTATCCTTCCATACTTTATCCTTCTGTTTCATGTGATGTATCCTTCCATACTGTATCCCTTTTTTCATGTGACGTATCCTTCCACACTTCATCCTTCTGTTTCATGTGACATATCCTTCCATGTGGTCTACTTCCGTATCATGTGACAACTGCACCATTCTTTGGACTGAATAAAAGACTGAGGCTGTGCTTCATTACAGAGATTTATTTTCACTTATACTAATAAACCAATTCTTCATGACTCCATCTTCAACGAGCAGCAGTTCAGTTTACTCCACCCTGTCGTGCTGCATTGTAGCTTTGTTAAGCTACTTATAATGGGACAACTGGGAAGATTATCTTGGCAGCAAGTATTGCTAACATTAGCAACGGTTAATTAGCTAGCTTGTATTGGTGATACATAGGCTGGTTTGTTTCTTTCAGAAACTGCTGACCTGTGCCACTTCAGAATTCACACAGAGTAGTGCATAAAGCAAAACTCATCCAGTGAGCCGTAGTTATATGGGTGGAAATGCCTTGTTAAATACCGTACACCGCTTTTATGAACATTTGGGTAGACTCAGTAGTTGGGAGAAGGTACCTAGGCATCACGGGCTATTTTATTGACTTTATAATTGTTGTGTATTATCTACCAACGTGAGTCATTTTAACCCTGTTTCTCTATTGTTTATTTTGTGCAGCAATGCCAGGAATTCAGTCCCAAGTACATATGTCGACTGCAAAAGAAAAAAAAAATATGTGACCGAAACACTAAGATATCTCAGTTGAGCTTTTAAGATACTCGGACAGAGAAGCATGGACCACGTGTGTTGACATCTCATCAGTTTTCCTTGTGCTGTGATTATGTTTGTCCCTATTGTCTCTAAGTGCTGATCAATGAGTGCAGTGTATGTGCACAGACAGAACAGAGGTGATAAATGATTCAAGATGAGATCGGAGATAGCAGTCCAATTGGAAAGAAGTCACAGGAAAGATGTCCTGAAAAATGACTGGGGAAAAGTTTCTGATGAATTCCCTTTCTACACAACAAACTCCCTCTACTTGCAGTGCTGTTTTATAATGTGTACATATGGTGTAACTGTTAATTCCACATTATAAGAATTCACTGATTTAAGACAGACAGATTAAAAGCATCTGCTAGAGTTTTTCTTATATTCACACCAGATGGTCACAAATGAACACTTTGAGGCTAGACTTCACAGGAAACATGGTCATTTTGTTTCTAATTATCTACGTTTTGGGTCTGTTTTTCCCAGTACCTTTTTCCCCCACAATTAAGTATTATATAAAACACACAAGTAATTATTTAAATAAAAACTTAAATCTATTTTTATATCTTTATTCCAACACTTAGTTACTTTGGTAACTTCCAGCATGTTTTATTTTAGGTAAAGGAAATTTTAAATCTACTTAATTACACACTAACAGGCTACTTTTAATAGGAATGGCTGATTATTTGTGCATCTATTCAATCAGCCAATCATGTGGCAGCATCAGCGGGGAGGAGAGAAAAAAAAACTGCAGTAAATGGCAGTTCTGGGGTGAAAATGCCTTGTTGATGAGACTGACCAAACTATCTTAAGTTAACAGGAAGTCTTTGGTAATTTGAATAACCAGCATCTCAGGTCACACAAGTTATAGCTGTATTTAAGACTGCCATCTTCAAGTCCAAGACCAGCAGTAGCTGATCCCAATTCACTTATTATCCATCCTAAATAGTATCTGAGATTAGAATTAGTGTGTCCCAATTCTAAAGGTTACCAGATAATCATTTCTAGTCATTATAAGTAGTGTGGATCATGGACACTTTTTTGGTTAATATTGCCCACAACTTCTTGCACAAGGAAGATGGAGTTTTGTGAACCGTAAGTAGGTGGGATGCATTTTTAGAGTGGTGTAAATGAAATGTGGAAAAATAACTCTGATTTATATTGCACAGAATATCTATGGAGTAATGAATGAAGAGTTTGTATATTGGGTGATGCTGTGTCTAACTAGGCAACAGCAGTCTTTTACATTACACGACATGTTAGTATGTCCTAGTACCTGCATACGATTTTGTAACACACTCAAATATATGCACTGTTTCTTCACAAAAAGGGTGCATACTGCATAGTATAAGTAGGTAAACTGGAATGAGTCTTATGGGGTTCAAGGGAGTCAAGATTGAGACCTTTTCAAGACCAAGCCTTTAATGAGTTGGTTTTTATTTGTGCAGTTTGCCAATGATTACACAGTGTGTTGGAAATACAACACAAACATTATTTATTTCATGATATGGTCTTGAAGCCAAGACCATATTTAGGATGTTCAAGAACAAATGTCAATACAACTAAAGTCTAAAATCCAATCAATATGGAAAATGTCTTGAGAGCAGTTCTACAGTCTTAGATGCATATCAAACCTTGAAGGAAGATGGGATACAACAGCGGATCACTGCAGGTTTCATCCTTCTCAAGGAAGAACAGGTATCTCAGGCTCACCAGTACTGGACCATTGAACATGGCTGGATGTGTCTAGAGGGTTTTATTGATTTATTTATTTATCTTTTTTTATTTTTGCAAATAAAGTTACTTCAACGCTGAATCCCAGAGTCAACACAGAGCTACTTCAACACTGAATATCATCATTCCAAAACCAAACCAGTAGCTCTGGTTATTTTTTATTTTCCCCCACGTCACCTGAGTTGCCTTCTACATTAAGAGAACGTCTTTATCATTTGTTTTGAATGAGACATTGATTGATTCTGACATCAGGCGAGTTCTGCATCTTTAAACAGCAGGAGGAGGAGGAGGATGCGGTTAAAAACTACGGGAAAAGCTTTATCGGCTCGCAGTTACAGGCTAACCGAGGAGCGCTAAGCAAGAGCACTTTCACTTTGAGCGCGCGTGAGCCGGTTCACACTCAGGCAGGAGGAGTCACATGACGGCAGCGGAGTCCGAGAGCGCGAGACCGAGACCGAGAGCGCGAGCAGAGCGCTGCTTCGTTCCGCCTCGCGCCGCCGCCATTCCGCGCTCTGCGCCCTAACGCGATTTTTATTACGACATTTTACTCCCGCTCGGTGAGTATTATTTCCAGTGACCCCCTTTTTGGTAAGCGTTTTTTTTTTTTTTTGCCTTTTCAATCACTCTCTCTCTTTTTGTTATTTTTCCCCTCCTTTCGCTGCTGTTGAACGGTGAGAATTTGAAGTGCTGGTTTTGGGTTTTTAGCGTTTTTTTCCTGCTCGGGATTCAAGTTTTTTTTTTAGTGTGCAGTCATTCTGAATGGGGTTTATTCTCATACTCAGATGCTCAATGTGTCAAGGATGAAAGTGGTTTTTACATCGATCTGGCAGTTTCGCATTTTTGCGCGTTGAGGTTTTGAAACATTTTTTCTTTTTCTTTTTTTTGTCTTTTTGTTTTCTATCATAGACTTTTGCTGTATTTGCGCTTTGCTTTGTATTTGGCGGTGTGGCTCGTAAGAGTTTTGGGATTTTCATGGTCGCCGAGCAAAAGCATCTGCTTTTATTTCATCTCTCTTTTCTTTACAGAAGTCCTTTTTAAACCTGGTGATGTTTTAATGTGAAACTTTTCTCGCAGATTGCAGATTTACTTGTTTTGTTTTGCTTTTTCACCCTAATCTTTGATTTTTCTATTTCCTCTACTTTCCTGCAGATTTCAGTGTCAGATATTTTTTTGCGGATGTTGTCTTTTTATGATATGGTTAATGCACACGAAGTGCATGTGAAGTGAAGTGTGTCTTTTGGGAAAGGATCTATGCAGTTTTTCTTTTTTTTCTTTTTCTTTTTTTCTTTTTCTTTTTTGGTTTCCGTGCCCACGATGACGAACAGACGATTCTCCTTTCGCAGGTACATACGGACGAGAAATCAATCCCATTCCTGCAGCACGATTGCGTTTGCAATAAAAAGCAAAGGCGTTTGAAATGTCACTACGTGGCTAATGTGTTCTTTGGCTTTGGGTCTGATGTTAAATCACAGCACTGAACTGTTAGCACTTCCAGGTGATGAGTGTAACTACTGTAAGTTCATTCTGTCATTCAGTCAGATTTCAACATGAGCTATTCTACTCACCGCACTTCAGTAGTATCACTAGATCAGAATAAAACGAAGACATGTAAGTATGATGTGTGAGTAAGCGGATTTGGATGATCCTTACCATGTGTAGCATGTTGTTCAGCAGCTTTGGGAAATGTTAGCCATCTGTTTTTGGTTTTATTTTCTTTTATTTTGATCGTTTTTCTTCTTCCCAGCATTGTATGTGGCAGCACATAGACTCACATGGATGGACTCATCACCCAACACGTGGTGTGTGACATTTACTGCTGGTGCCGATACCTCACTAATAGGAAACAAATTCACATCATTACCAGATGTCTACCAACATGACACTGATCTACACTTTGTTCAGAACAGATTAGGGTATTTTCTTGCATCGCTACTCTGTATGGCAGTTTCAAGACCAGCGTTTGGAGTGCAGCACCATGGACAGCGACCCAAGCGTGGGCTCAGTCCCATAAAGTATTGGACATTCTAGATCATCTTTACTGTTAGAGACACATTGCTACATCATTTATTTATAATCTCTGTGGTGCCATTCTTCTGAAAGCTCGAGCCTAGATCTGAATCTATGACTTGTATATCAATTCAAACATTTGTTAGTTGGATTTCTTTCTATTTGCACATGCATGCAGTTGTACTGTGAACGTATCTCCTTACCATAATATTAACATTATGTATGAGACTACATAAGCGAACACTTGGTTTCTCGTTGCTTTAACAGCTTTCTATGCTCTTAGGTAGAAAAACATTAACCTTTTCTTAAATTCCCACTATCTATTTTCCAGGAAGATTTAGAACCAAATGACTCTATTGTTGTCCCTCAGGGGAAAACTCTTAAAGGTTTTAGGTAGAATCCTACAACAAATTGTTTTCCTACAAGAATGGAATCCTCTTTTAGGAAGTAAACAGATCACTTACTTACCCAGGAATCCTCGAACATTCTTTTCTAATAGCCTCCATCCTTTTCACTGCAGTTATAGAATATTTTAAAGTAGTGAAATGAGATACACATAGAAGCGAAATAACTAAATAAAAAGCTGCATCTTTAAGGAGTTAAGTCTCAAACATGTAAGGATTTCTTTGGCTTATCTCTAGTGGAATCCTCTAATGTTCTATACATACAACCCTGAAACCAAATGCGTTCCTGTTAGAAAGCATTCTATGTAAGTGCACAAATATTGGTAATCACTGTAGTCAATGTATTATTCAGTGTAGTGAAATGGCACATGTCAGAGTTGAATAATAAATAATAAGCTGGAAATGTAAATCTAGAACTTGTAAGGGTCTTCTGTTTATCTCTAGGTTATACCTTAAAGGCTTTATGAAGAATCTTACAACAAAGTGTCTTTCTATCAGAAAGGGTTCAGAATGGCACCTCCATTTCATTGTTGTGAATTAAGAGACATAGCAATTCGATTATTGAACAATAAGCTGTGACTTTAAGGGGTTAAATTTAGAACTTGTAAGGGTTTCTTTGGTTTATCTCTGGGGGAATCCTTAAAGGTTCTTCATCTTTCTTCTGTTTAAATCAAAGGAAATCCTTAAAGGCTTCATGGCAACCCTAAAGGAGTGTATTCCTGTCAGACAAGGTTCCATGTAGAGTCATTTTAGGAGGCAAAGAATCCATTAACCCTTAGGTGGTTTTCACACTGGGCACTTCTGCTATGGTCCGAATCTGAGTGTGATTGTTCCAAGTTCCCCCTCTAGAATGTTGGTCTGGTTTCAGACTCACTTGTTTCTATTGAACTCTGGTGCATTTGCATTTATCTTATGTCACAAATGCGCGTGGAGAACAATGGGACGTACCATGCTTTTTTGTTTTGAATTATATTAGTGATATTATGTACAGCAAAACTTCCCTTCTTCTGTGTCCCACACTGTTCCTCTGCCACTCATGCTGCATGTGTGTTATGGAAGCTGATGATGTCGTCATCAGCTTAAACATATGTGCAGGCAACTTTACTTCCAGAACAAGTGCAGACCCGAGTATGAGTTACACTCACTTTCATGAAACTCGCAGCACAGTTCCAGTTCAACCAAACTCACACCACCTCCTACTGGTAGTCTTAGTTTCAGTACTTCGGTGTGTTTCCCAGTCTGCATGTCAGCTTTCTTTTCTTTTCTTTTTTTTTTTTCCAATATTTCATGCAAACCATGCACTGTTTCAGACTAAACTGCCAGTGTGAAAACCTCCTTAAAGCTCTGTTACACTATTGCACTGTAGTTACTAAATATTATGTGTTGACAATCATTTGTTGTGCATTCAATTTAAGGGGATAAATCTAGAACTTGTCAGGTCCTTCTTCTTTGTAATTCTAGGGGAATCCTAAAAACTGTGTGTGACTATCAGACAGGGTTCTATGTTGAACCATTTTAGGTGCTAAAATGTAGGAATCATTTTAAAGGGCGTTTTTCCCCCCTAAATGTTCATAAGTGATTACTTCATTGTAATGTTCTGAGCCGCCTATATAAGCTAGATAATTGAATAACAAGATGGAACATCAGTTTGGACTCCAGAACTCATTAGGATTTCTTCAGCATATCTTTAGAGGAACCTTTAAAGGTTTTCTGCATGTTTGTCCAATCAGAGAGGGTTCAATTTACAAGTTACAGTTTCTTTCCAAAGAGATATCTTTATAATATCCAATATTTTTGTAAGAGTTTGCAATTTTCTTGTTGCTGTTATTTTTATTTACTCATGAGATTCCTCACAAAAGCTTGTGTTGTCTCATCAGTCGTGTTACAGTCCTTCTGTCACATATCCTACTGCTTTTCATTTCTTTTACACCCCCAGTATAGCCTGGGCTAGTCCTTTGAATATAATGATGATGCATACTCCTAATATTCCATGTAGGCGTCAACATGCTTTACATGACATTATGTCTGTGACTATGTGAGGCATGTTGGGGCTCGGCTAGAGGAAGGTAGTGAGGCCAGCCAAACGGTGGCATTGAGATGTATGCGGCGTGTGCTGAAAGGTGCCTCTGCTGCGCTGATAAATGTCTCTCTCTCTCTGTCATCTCTCCAGCTGGGCGTTATGATATCCAGCGTTAGTTCCTGCAGTGTCGTCTCTGCCCTCCAGGCAATTTCTCTCAGTTATCTGGGCCTAGCAAGGCTTGTGCATGAGAGCTATAAATGAGTACTGAGAGATATGATAGCTCATGTGTGTCAAGATACCTTTGCTCTCATGCATAAAACATTTGGTCGCACGTAAAGTCCTGTTTACACCAGGCATGTGTTTGTAGGACTGTATGTATATATATATTATATATAAATATATATATATATGTGTGTGTGTGTGTGTGTGTGTGTGTGAGTGAGTCCTCTAATCCAGAAATGAAGCATATACTCATATGAAGCACAGACAGAAGCACTTGGTAACACAACTGTGATGCAAGGTGTGTGTGTGTGTGTGTGTTATGACAGTGGTTTTGGTGCAGTTGACAGCTGTTGAACAACACTGTTTTCATCACCTGGGAAATATGAAATAGATTTCTTGTGTATGGGCACACTGCTATGTAATGTTAATGATTTTTTCCCCCCTAAAGATCGAGACCAACACAAATTGTCTTTTTCAATCCTTTCGGCTACATTCTGATGTATATCAGATACTGAAAAGGAAGTCCTGTTAAAAGCTGTTTTGAGATTTCTTTTTTCAACCACTAACACAAATAGAGATCAATATCAGCGGTGCAATTTAGATTATAATCGTGCACAACTCAATATAAAATGCAGGTAAAAAAAAGAAAGAAGCCGTGGACAGTTTATTGTTGCTTCTGGATTCTGATTGGTCAGATGGTTAATTAGATTTTTGCAACTGCATGGCTTTTGCAAGGAAAATCACAGGTTTATATTAATCCACTTATTATTGTTGTGTGATTCTGACAAGGTGCTTAAAATGACAAACTGACTGATAGTGATTGAGTGATAAGACTTTTATAAGGAAACATTTGTTTAACATCTACAGTATTTGGAGGGAGTCTCCAGTACATTTTCCAATATGAGAAAGTCTTCAGGACAGGAAACGTTTGTTTTCTGGTTTTCCTTGCTTTCTCTGATAAGCTTATTATTATTATTATTATTATTATTATTATTATTTATTTATTTATTTTTTGGTGTATTAATCTCAGGACAGTGAGAACAAGTACAGCTTGATATGGATGCCACTGCTGCCAACAAACTTAGTTCTACTTGTTACTAATCTCTATGCTTTTAATGTCTTTCAGATGTACTTCAAACAGAAAAGAAGCAATCAGGAAAAAACTTAATTCAGACATTTGTCCATTTATCATGTTTCTGATTGCTTTTAAAATCTAAAGCAATTCAATAAAATTTCCATATAAACTTAATATCATTCAATCACTTGCTCTTGATATACAGTAGTAAGGAGAGTCTATCTATCTATCTATCTATCTATCTATCTATCTATCTATCTATCTATCTATCTATCTATCTATCTATCTATCTATCTATCTATCTATCTATCTATCTATCTATCTTTTATATTGTATTCCTCGTATCTTTTGTAAGCACATGGTGTGAATACTGAAGTAGAAGGATAATAGACTGCTGTACCTATTCATATTCACTGGGCTTCTTAGCAGCTCAACTGCAAGCATATGCTACTGGAACCGTCTCCATCAGCAGTTCCACCACAAGCTTCCAGCATCAGTCTTAAGGGAACAGCTGAAATCATGTCTTCTGTAACATTTTGAGAAACTACCAGAGAAAACTGGTGTAGTAAATTAATGATGGTATATTTAAATATATGATGCTTATTTCATCATGTGGTCAGCATTTCCTAATATGGTCATTATATTGGAACATAATGTTTTTATGGAACATCAACTGACAAAATATCCATTCAAAAAGTTCTCTCCATATTCAGTATGGTTAAAGTAATGGCACACTCATGCCTTTTGAGGCACCATTCCTAGAAGTAAACAATCTTTCTTTCTTTCTTTCTTTCTTTCTTTCTTTCTTTCTTTCTTTCTTTCTTTCTTTCTTTCTTTCTTTCTTTCTTTCTTTCTTTGTTTTTGTTCTTTCTTTCTTTCTTTCTTTCTTTCTTTCTTTCTTTCTTTCTTTCTTTCTTTCTTTGTTTTTGTTCTTTCTTTCTTTCTTTCTTTCTTTCTTTCTTTCTTTCTTTCTTTCTTTCTTTCTTTCTTTCTTTCTTTCTGTCTGTCTTTCTTTCTTTTTGTTCTTTCTTTCTGTCTTTCTTTCTTTCTTTCTTTCTTTCTTTCTTTCTTTCTTTCTTTTTGTTCTTTCTTTCTTTCTTTCTTTCTTTCTTTCTTTCTTTCTTTCTTTCTTTCTTTCTTTCTTTCTTTCTTTCTTTCTTTGTTTTTGTTCTTTCTTTCTTTCTTTCTTTCTTTCTTTCTTTCTTTCTTTCTGTCTTTTCTCTCTCTCTCTCTCTCTTTCTTTCTTTCTTTCTTTCTTTCTTTTTGTTCTTTCTTTCTTTCTTTCTTTCTTTCTTTCTTTCTTTCTTTCTTTCTTTCTTTGTTTTAGTTCTTTCTTTCTTTCTTTCTTTCTTTCTTTCTTTCTTTCTTTCTTTCTTTCTTTCTTTTTGTTCTTTCTCTCTTTTTGTTCTTTCTTTCTTTCTTTCTTTCTTTCTTTCTTTCTTTCTTTCTTTCTTTGTTTTTGTTCTTTCTTTCTTTCTTTCTTTCTTTCTTTCTTTCTATTTGCATTTTTTGCAGTTTTTAACTCTATTATTGTAAATCTCCACTCCAAATACAGACAGTATTTTTTTACTGAGATTACTTTTATGAGCTGCTAAAAGCACACTTAAGAGCTGAAAGTCGGTGATTCTTAAAAAAAATGACAATAAAATGACTCTGAATTATTCAGTAATTCATGATAAGACGTGTAATGCAGTAGCTACAGTCAAACTAATAGAGCAAAAAAAATGCACTACCAGTCAAAATGTTTCCATTATGTAATATAATCCAGGCATGGGCGTGAGCGTGATGTCATACACTTATAGATAAAACATGGAACGTTAAAGGTTCTACAGGGTCGTCTCAAGAATGAACCTATAGAAGGATCTATACAGAACCCTACAACAGCTGGTTGCTCTATCAGACTAGCTAGAACCACATCAAGAAGAAATCCCTTCATTATGCAAAGAAATCATGAAGATCCATTCTCATACAATCCTAGACCTGAGCTCAATATCATACATCCTTCTACTAGAAGGTTCTGTGTAGATCCCTTCAACAGAAATCTTCTCTTTCAGAGAGGCTCATAAGTAGAATCACTTCAGGAAGCTGCGATGTGTTCTATTTGGCAACATTATAAAGGACGTCGTCGCTGTTAGAAAGTAAACCTACCTCAGGAAAACTAGAACCCATAACTGTCCAAAGAACCAGTGAAGTTCTGAGTGTCATTATGTTTATGCCTCCCGACACTCCTCCCCTTGCCACTAGCCACTATCAGAAAGCCTTAATAACTGAAGTAGCACTTTGTGTTTTGATAGAGCAAGTGTGTCAGTATCTCTTTACTCTCATGTGTAAAACATTTATTGGCATGTAAAAGCCTGTTCACACTCAGACATGTGCTTCCATTAGAACAGGGTGTGTTGTTTTGTGTGTGTGTGTGTGTGTGAAAGGATATGTGCAAGAATAAAATAAACAGCCTAATGTGTTTTGGAGAAATGAAAGCCTGCTGCTAGCACACGGATCCTGCAAGCTAGTGTGTAATTATAAATTGAAGTGCAATTACAAGTTGGTAAGACAAAATCGAATGCTGTTTGCATTAAAAATGCATCATGTGCAATTTAATTTGATGATTCACTGTGCGCCAAAAGAAATAGTTCTCAACACAAGGAAGCTTAATACAAAGGCATGTCCTCTGCCTCAGTCTGAAAGTCAGGGTTCTTCTAGTCTCTTTACATGGAAAGCTAAACAAGTCCAGATCATTTGCAAGCATGTTCCTCTGTTAGATCTCCCTATAATCAAAGTCACTGTGTATGTCGGAGAAGAATCAAAGACCTTTTGAACAGCAGTGTCTGATCTCTGCAAACAGTGGACACAGGCTTATTGAAACAAGGCCTCAGCTGATCATGGTGCAGGATGTGTAGGGGATGTTAGTGAATGTGATGCTCATTGTTTTGTCTGTATTATGACACTGAATATGAACGCAATTCTCATTTAAAAGACATGCGCTGACGTCTTGTTGGCTTTTTATACACCTGAAAAAGAGCTTATCGTGATATACATACCTGGATCTGGAAAAAAAAGAAGAGATTTTTAAAGCAGAAATATATCAATGAATAAATCTTTAAAAAATATAGTACAAGAAATAATTAGATAATAATTTTTGTATTTACATTTTGCATGAAATGTTGCATTATTATTATTATTATTATTATTATTATTATTATTATTATTATTATTATTAATAATAATAATAATATTCTTTATTCATCTTTATAGAAACCCAGAAAAATTTTAAATAAAATAGACGTGCACTTCGAAAATCTAGTGAAAGCTAAGCATTGTTCTTGTTCATTGCCAAATATGTATATTGTATTTACAGATGGCACAGCGGTGTAGCAGGTAGCATCGCCTGATTCAATTCAGAGCTATCTGTCTGCGTAGAGTTTTGCATATTGTCTCCGGTGTCTGTGTGGGTTCAATTTGGGTTCTCCGGTTTCTTTCCACCTCTGAAAAACATGCTGAATGTCTGTGCATGTGCATAGTACCCTGAGATCCCTGCATCACGCTTAGTGACAGGATAAAGTGCTTACCGAAGATGAGTATATACAAACGGAGCCCAAAAATGAACTTGGGAAATTGAGTGATTAAACAGCAGTTAAAACAATATAAATCATTTTTTGTAGCGTTTAAAGAAGACACTAAACATGAGATGTAAATGAACTTGTGTCCTGTGTATTTTGTTGTTTAAGTCGCTTCTTCAGTGAAGCGGTACGTTGATTAATATAATTGTGTCTTTACTCAAGGCTACATTCTGTCAGCTAAGGTATTATGTCTCAGCAGTACAGCATACTTGTCAGAAAAGTGCTAAGGCATTCATGTGCTGTGTAGATCCACAATTTTTTTTTTACAATGCAGTTTATATTCTTCTGTCTCAATCAGTTTCTATACCTAATATTGTATTTAATATAAGCCTTTGCTCATGAGAAAGGTAGATAGGATTAGATGAAAGCATGACCCTCTGCCTTCTCTCACACTCAATGAGGCACTTGTCTCTCTCCATTTAAAGAGATAAACACGACACATAGGACCTTAATAAGCACTGAGTACTCGGTTCCCTTCTCTGAGCTGTTAATTTAATAAATGACAGGACTCTAATTCTTTAATAATCACAATCTGAACAATTAAACTCCCATCTGAAGAAGGACAGTGTGAAAAGACTTTTAAGTGGCAATTATGTCAAACCATTTGAGGTATAATGCGTTCCTTAAAGATGACCCACTCAGTGGAACATCTTCAATCGTCTGTACAATTTTTCGGAAGAAAAATGTGTTTTTAGCTTATAGGTTCATCACTTGTAAGAGATTCAAATGAACAATGAAATGGGTCATGAATTCAGAGACATGTCCAAACTCTTGGCTTATTATTCCGTTTTTCATATTAAAGCTTATTATTCAGTAACCGCTATGAATTATTCAGGGCCTACAGTTATTAAACTAATGTATAATTTTAATTATTTTTCACAACTTATAACGTTACTAGAGCAAGAATATAAGCCTTGTTGACCGAGTGACGAGTGCTTGGAGCTTAAGAGGTTAAATATCCCTTCCTTTTGCTTTTGAATGACAAGTGGCATGGCTGAATTTAGACTTACACAAAACCCCTCATGGGCAGCGTCTTATTTGGGCTCTGAAATTGAGTCATTTGCATGTGTGAAATTTGCCGGTGCTCAGCCAAGTAGGCACAAAAAGCTTTTACCTCCAATCAAGCCTCTTTTTTATGTCACCTAAAATGTAAAGAAATGCATTTAACAGAAGAAAACACAGACTAGAACAAAGTGACTGAATAGTAAATGCTATGTTTTCTAAGTAATGAATATTTCACTACTGAATAAAGGTTATCTAATAAATCTAGATAAAACACTGCATGTGCTTTATTATTTCAGTGGGAATGTTTTAGAGAAATCTTATATGCTGCAATCTGTAAACTTTCCTCAATGCACCTAAATGTACTTCCCAGAACATTATAGTTCATATCCGTTCTAACCGTATTCCGGCTTTTTTCCCCATTTAGTATTTAATTTCTAATCAATTTTTATGTCGAATGCCGATACATATAGTATTGCGCTTACAAACTACACTCAGTATTTTTTCTATCTGTTTTTATATAAGTACTACAGTAACAATCTAACTAACTCTAACCCTGTGCTGATTTATTCCTAATTTGTTTTATATATAGGTTTAATTTTCAATTAACCCAAAGTTGATCCTGGAAATTTCAAGCTAAAGCCATTACCTTCCATCTAAAAATATCAATCTGTTGACCTAATAAGGCAAATAGGGGCATTTTCTATTGATGACATTTATCAGTCTATCACATTTCAGAATATTATCCCAGAATATCCCTTAGATACCACATTCACTTACTGCCATTTCCCTGAACCACATGAGTGCAGTTCATATTGATTGCACTTGTCTATATAACTGTGTTTCCATTTTCATTCCTTCCTTCATGTGTCTTTCTATACTGATTCCGCTTCTTCATGTATAATAAATGTTTAACCAGTGCATCTGCTTGAAAGATTCCACAGTATTGTTTGCAGTTTGTAGCATAAATAAGGTGAATTTATGTGAAAGGGATGGCTGGTAGAGATGCTCTAGCAAGGCTAAACCACCAGTCTTTCATTCATAACAGCTCATTTGCAACTACTACAGATGGTCATAAGAAAAAGACACAGAATGGTATGATGAAGCAAGGCTGGGGCTGAGTTCATTCTGGCCCAGACTGTAGATTCTTGCAGCTTATCTGTAACACAATATCCTCAGTGTTTGAGACAGTGTATACATGGGGATATAATAGCTCAGTGTTTAAGGTATTCAACTACTGAACAGAAGGTTGTGAGTTTAAAACCCAGAACCACCAAACTGTCCCCACTGGGCCCCTGAGCAAGACCCCAACCCTCCCCTATGTAAAGATGAAAATGTAAGTCTCTCTGGATAAGGATGTCTTCCAATATGTCATAAGAGCAGTTAACATGAACAAGGTGGATTATTAGCTTTATCATTCTTTTCTTGCCAAAAACTGCCTAACTAAAAGTTTCCTTACAAGATACAGATTCCCATTTACAGTGCTTGGTATTCAGCAGGAAGCATAACATAACACATGGTTTGTGATGTTGTGAAAACTGATATCACCACCAGCTATCATTGCTCATGCAGATCGTTCCAAAGTTCATTTAGCAAGCTTTGTTCACAAAGCTCCTAATACAAAATCCTAGTTTCAGGTGTAACTCTATAAAGGCTGTGTTTCCTTTCTCACTTTACAGCATGACAGTTTAGTTTAGAGATATTAGCGAGTGTTTTCTGATCTTGCTGCCTGTTCATTTAGGCTGTGAAGCTGAGGGGGAAAAAAGAAATAACACGTGTGTAGTACGTTCCTTTCATGTAATATATCTCTCTCTGGGCCTGTATGTGTCAAAGGCTGAATTTTCTTTAGGCACTGTATTTGACCATATACCATTTTTCTTTTTTTTTTCTTTCCCTTTATGTCTATGCGTGTGTGAAAAAAACAGACCTTTTTATATGCACGTGTGAAGAGAAGGCGAGAGAATAGCATTACCGAAACACTATACTACGCTCCATTCAATTTGGAGCTTGCAAATTGGGCAACATACTAATCGCCTGCTTTCTTTTCCCTGTTGTGTTGGCAAATCCATTCATGGGATTATTCTGGGACTGGTGTGAAGAGCGAGAGAATCCCATTTGTGGCCATATTTAGTCCTTTCCTTTTTTTTTGACTTCATTTGCTGTTGCCTCTTTTGTCATTTGGTTATGACTTGGGGTAATTTTTCAATCATTTTCCCCAGGAAGCTGCAGATGCAATTTGATGCATGAGTCCTTTTTTCTTCTTGGGCAAGGAATAGTCTCTCTCTCTCTTACACACACACACACACACACACACACACACACACACCAGTATGCTTGTCCACAAGTAAAAGCAACCACATAAAGTAGAAAATGCAGATTTTTTTACCATTAATACTAGATTAAAAGTCCATCTCCAGTGGATTATTAAGCATCCAGATAGACAATATTATTGGTTGGTGATGCTAGAATAACTACACATTATAAAATATTCAGAAGCCATTCATATAGGATGCATTAAAAACCTGTATGCAAAATATTTGTACAGCTCACTGGTTAAAAAAGCCACATAAAACCATAATGTTTAACATTTAATCAAATCATGTGTATCTATATATCAGCTCTCTATATAATTATTAATTCATTCTAATTAAAAGAAATTGCAAATAAAGAGACATAAAAGTGGCTTATTAATACTTTATAATGTGTGAGAAATATATATATATTTTATCTTAGCGTTAGTCCTGCACAATGGCAGGGTCTGCTGTTTTGTACCAGATCAATCGATCCGCATGATTTGGCACAGGTTTTACGCCGGATGCCCTTCCTGTCGCAACCCTCCCATTTTTTTTAGCCGGGCTTCGGACCGGCACTGAGAGTTAACTCTTCAGTGGCCGGAATCGAACCTGGGCCGCAGCAATGAGAGCGTGGGATCCTGCCGCTGGACCACCAGGAGGCCAATGTGAGAGAAACATTAATGCTTCATATTTAAACTTTTTTAATTACAGTGTAGAAATAGTTTGTAACCCAAATTACATACAACTGCGAATATTATTTTTTATTTATATACACAATGCTACTAAATCTTGATTCCGATTGATCAGAAAATGTTAAACTTCCATATTAGCAAAGCTGACAGCAGAGCCAACGGCAAGGTAAAATCGCAGGTTTATGTTAATGCACATCTAATATGTAATATATAAGACTTTTAACAGCCATAGTTGGGTCAACTTGCCATGACTTACTGTATGTCTGATTATAATATGTAATAAGCAACAAGTAGTGACTGGTTGCTAGGAAACTTATGTCTTTTTATATGAGCATATTCTGTTTACAAACCCTAAAGGGGTCTATAATCATTTATACGATGAAGCTTTGTGTAGAGCTGTACATGCCAATCATGCCGGGAGACTACACATCAGCTGCTTGAGGTAAAGCTGTTACTTCCTTGGAGCTTGCACTTTGTGTTTTATAACCTGAGAAACTTTTTCTCTTTTTTTTTCAAGGGAGAAAATAAAAGAGATTTTTGAGGGAACGCTGCTATAACACAACTGATCTTCAGCAACATTATACATACGTACAGATGGGTGAACAATATGATATTATGATGGATGAACAATCTGATATGATAATTGACTGTAATAATAAAAGGTTAAAATCAGCATCCTTGTTTCACACTGACCACATCACACCACCCTAACATTGATTAGTTTCCTTTAACAGCATGCCTCAAGTATTTCATTCCTTACTTATGACATAATCTATTAATAGCTCATGGACGTGTTAAAAGTGGAGATTATTATTATTAGTAGTAGTAGTAGTAGTAGTAGTAGTATTAAGACATTATGTTTTCTTTACATTTAAACAAAATGTACATAGTATGTAGTAGCTGATATAGTATAATTTATCCATACAGGAGGAGTTGTGCAGCTGTATATTACACACACACACTACACATAGGTGCTTTTGAGTTTATTTCAGTCTGTGTGTGTGTGTGTGTGTGTGAGAGAGAGAGAGAGAGAGAGAGAGAGAGAGAGAGAGGGAGGGAGAGAGAGAGAGAGAGAGGGAGGGAGGGAGGGAGGGAGGGAGGGAGAGAGAGAGGAGAGAGAGATGGAGGGAGGGAGGGAGAGAGAGATGGAGGGAGGGAGGGAGAGAGAGAGAGAGAGAGAGAGAGAGATGGAGGGAGAGAGAGAGAGAGAGAGATGGAGGGAGGGAGGGAGAGAGAGAGAGAGAGAGAGAGGGAGGGAGGGAGAGAGAGGAGGGAGGGAGGGAGGGAGAGAGGGAGGGAGGGAGAGAGAGGAGAGAGGGTGGGAGGGAGAGAGAGAGAGAGGGAGGGAGGGAGAGAGAGGAGAGAGAGAGAGAGAGAGAGGGAGGGAGGGAGAGAGAGGAGAGAGGGAGGGAGGGAGAGAGAGGAGAGAGGGAGGGAGGGAGGGAGGGAGGGAGAGAGAGGAGAGAGGGTGGGAGGGAGAGAGAGAGAGAGCGTTTTGGTGTGGGTGTGTCTCTGAGTCTGTAAATATGCATATATGTGTGTAAGTGTGTGTGGTTGGAGGTGTTTTGGTTGGTTGATGGATGTGTGTATGTGTGTATGGGTATGTCTGGTTGTGTGTGTAAGTGTTTGGAAGTGTGTGTGGTTGAGTGGGTGTTTTTGTTGGTGTGTGTGTGTGTGTGTGTGTGTGTGTGGTGGTTGGCTATTTGGTTGTAGGAGTATATGTCTGTGTGTGTGTGTGTGTGTGTGTGTGTGTTGAGAGTAGTTGGCTGTTTGTTGTGGGAGTGTGTGTGTGTGTGCCTCAAGCCATGTACCTCTTGAAGGTTTATTTATTTCTAAGCAGAAGATATTTCTACCTCGTTGTCTATGGCAGGCCAGATTAAATCTTGATTCACTTCATGGAATCAATTTCACAGTCTATTTCATCAGCATCCTCTCCCCAAGATCAAGCCGAATGTCATTTTGCACTACGATTTGTCTCGCTTGGGATGCACAAGCTTTTCCAATGTATTTACCTCTCTCTGTTTTGTCGCATCAGCCTGTAGAAAATCTTCATTAATGTCAATGATTTAGATACTGGCACCTGGTGCTGCTAGACAGCCTCTTGTTTCATAGCCTTTTGGCTGTGTGCTTCGGCTTTATTTTTTTTTTTACATGACCATTTCCAATGTAGCTGTCTAAATATAGCTAAAAGCTTCACATATGGCAACGAAAAGTCATTAAAAATTAAAACCAACAATCCGATTCATTTTTATGAGCCACAAGTAAAGTGTAAATCAGTTTAACTTCTTTTATGTATGTATATATATATATATATATATATATATATATATATATATATATATATATATATATACATGTATGTATTTATTATATAACTTAGTAGGTCTGGCTGCTAATGACACACAGATTTGCACGGTGGATACAATACATAAGAAGCTTACCAGTAAACAATTTCAGCAAATAAAAATGTTGCCATAGTGACGATTTTAGTTGGGAGATTATAGTTTTGAGGTAAATCTGTTCCTTTAAGTTCCTTCCTATGTATAGGTCATTAGTACAATCGACTCTGTAGAGTAACATGATTTTTTTTTTCTGATATACAAATCAAATTTATAGTATTTCATTATTTAGAACTTACCACACTTGACCATGATGTTTTCATACATACACAAAAGGGATAAAATAAATAGTGATCCATGCAATGAAATGATAACTCATGCCTTCTACAGTCTATGACACTTTGCACTAAATTAAGAGAGGTAGAGAGGGAATAGGGTATATTATCCACATAGTATAGTATATCTATACTTTTAAGAATAATGACAAGCTGCTATATTACGAGTTGAGCGAAACTTCCATCACCTCACAGTCACAAAACACACAGTGTCATTGTGGAGCCGTGTATTTGGAATTTAGACTATTCGATCGATACCATTTTACTTCAAAATATTGTACTTCCTACAATAAATGTAGTGCTTCTGAAGCTATGAGAGGGCTATTTTTCAGTAGAGTCAGCTGAGATTCCATGCATCTGGTCTAGATAATAGATATCACTTCTATGGTATATGATACCTCAGCATGTTTGGGATTATTTAGAATTATAGAATGGTTGCCAGTGTTTAGGTACTAAATCAATATATTTAATAAACTCATCTGGATAAAGTTTGCAAAGTATTCAAGCTAGAGCTCAAGTTTAAAAATAAAAAATAAAACAGAGCACAATAACACTTTTTCTGGTTTGGTACCGGTACCGAAACCTTGAGGATCAGTATATAGTGATATATAATATTGTTTTTTTTTTTTTAAATGATTATTTATTTTTAATTTTTTACTTACAAATATATAATGCTATAAATACAATAAAATTCAGTCTTTATTTTTTATCTTTTCATTTACTTTTTACTTATTTTATGTAAACATTTCCGGTTACAAAAATCAATTTATTTTCCAAATTGAATTCCAATCTTTGTGGTTTGTCACATGATTCAATATCTGATATGTTTTCTCCTAAATTCCAATATTTTTTATGTCACTGTCGATATTCAGTGAAGTCTATCAATAAGCAATCGCAATTGCATGTCAAATGTCAATGGTTGTGATTTGTTTTTATTTCACTCACATGAATGTTTTCTTGTAGCTGATATTTAGCTCAATTTTGCTAAATGTTTTGGCTCCCTGAGACCTGTAAAAGTCCCAATTGTCTTCCAGTTCACTATACTGTATATACTCACTGTACATATCTTAAATGGGACATCTTTAGAAATTCAGCACAGAGGCACACAAAAAAAATATTAATGAATCAATTATATAGCTATGATTATACATGTTGGAAAAAAAAACCCGACGTACTTGTAGTATTTGTTGTTTTCTTTCTATGTTTTTGAATTGAACACAATTCTTCGATTTTTTTCTCATTTAGCCAAAGAATTCAAGAAATGTCTGCTCCATTAGGCTTATGTAGAGTGAAGAAGATTGCTTTCTTATCACTTAAAAGTGAAAACTTGTGACACGCCGACTGATCGCATTATAGTGTTTTCTCTGTCACTTGTATCTGTCTGTCATAATTCCAGCAGAACTGATGTTCATTTATGAGTGCTTCTGTTGATAATTGCGCTTTTGTGTGAAATGGTTGTGTTAGTTCTGTTATAAGAGCCTCTGTTCATGGTGGTGCTTTGTATTTAGTACTTAGTAAGAATACACAAAGTTAGCAGAAAGATATTACAAAAATCATTTATCATTCTTTCGTTCGTATATCATAGCACTGCTGATATATCATCATCATCATCATCATCATCATCGAAGTACGCTTCTGGATGCTGTATAATTTTGGAAAGACAATTTTTGAACATTAGGTTTTAGGTGATTAACTAATGGTATTAAACGCAGGAAGAGGAAGACATTTTGAGCCCTTTTAAGACCACATTAAGAAGATCGACATTTTTTTTTTCCCTCAAATATTTTTAAAACCTAAAATGTGTTTTCAAACAAGATGACCTTTAAATCTAACATATAAAAATATTAAAACCCATTAGAACATATGCTTCTGTGCATAAATCTGCCAGCTCACCTTGTTCAGTTTATTACGGTCACTGTATGTACCCACGTAAACATGCTAGTAATGTTTAATGCTAGTGTTAGCAATAAAATTAGCAGTTCCGCCGCATCAAAGACTTTATAACGTATATATTTTTCATTTTAAAATTTAGAATGCTGAAGTATACAGGACAGATGCTAGGTGCAAAACAATCTGAGCGTTTCAGTTCTGCCAGCTTTGTCTTTGACCTCCTATTCCCTCTCTACCTCTCTTAATTTGGTTTCTCCCTCACACTCCCCGCTTCTCTGCATTGTTTGATTTTACCTTAATGCCTCAGGTAGCGGCCGGTGTAACTACCTGGCACTGTAAGGGACGTGATCAGCACTTCCTCGCTCATTATTTTCCTTCTGATTGTGGAGCTGTGAAGGTGGCTGCATTAATTTAGTGTTCATCATCCTTACACTCTCGCCTCATCCCTTCTGCTGCATTTGACATGAATGAGTGTGCGATTTTCTTTATCCTTATTTAGCCTTTTGTGGGTAGTTTATAGGCGGGTGACAAGGGGGGGGGGAAAGCTTTGATACGTGTTTCTCCGCTATATCTTTCTATATGATGAATGGAAGCTGCTTCAGAGAGCATATTTCAGCACGTTACACGCTGTGTGTTTAAAGCAAACACTGATACAGAGGTAGAAGGAGTTCAATTGCATTTCATTCCACCCACGAGACTCTGTACGCACTCTGATTAGGTGAAAAGAGTATCAGGTGGGATTGCTGAAACGGTGATTGCTCACACAGCCACCGCAGCAGGCACATGACGTATGTGACACATGAGTCCTGCTCCCCACGTCGCTCCTGTCACTGAGATAACTGAACAGAAACAGATAAACAATAATGGTGTCTGGGTCTGAGCAGGTGGCCTCAAAGAGCAGCTGAAGCACAAAGTGCCGTATCCAAATTACCTCAGGGAGTAGATTACATAGGAGCAGCCCAGATGGGCCGCATTAGCAGCGGTAGGCGAATCACCAACCTGGCTGGGATCAGCTGGCTTTCACCTGGACTTACTGCAGTCATACGGCGCAAACAAACATTCTCCTCATAAAGGCACTGAGGGACAGCAAAGATGGGGCTTGAGGCATATTTCTGAGCACAGTAGCACAAAAATCTCATCAGTTATCCTGTCACTGAATCCATGAGCGATATTCATGCCAATTTATTACCTCTTGGGAAATTATTTGATACTACAGCGCTATTGAATTTTTGATTTTTGATTAGTGTTCGGTTAATTTTCTATAACAGCTCTCAGAAGTGCCAGCTTTAATCCAAACAACGGTTTCATGTTGATGTATTTTTATAGGAATAATTTTTAAGGCAGATGCTGTCTGATGATTTAATGGTGTGATTAACACAGAAAACCTTAACATCATTGCTATGGGCTGTTTGTTGTTTATTGAGCATTAAGTAATGAGTCTCCAGTGTCAGCACTTGGTAACAGTAAGTTGATTCTTATAGACAGCTTTCCAGTTTCTTGGTAAAATGACAAGGGAAATGTTTTTACTTATTGAATTAAGTGAAAATAAGAAGGTTGGTGAAGACATGGTTATTTAATTAATAAAAAGAATAATTTGGTAAATTTTTGTCAGATACAAGGAATAAAACACTACAGAAAAATAGTCATCATTCAGGGAGTTCACGGTAGCTCTACTTTATGTCGGTCCACATCACACAATCCTGCCGTTGATTATTTTCCTCCAGCGGCACGCCGGGTCATGTTTTAGTTCTTCTGTTATTCAGAGATAAGAAGAAGTTACATTAGAGCAACTTAAAGTAATGTTTTCTTCAAAGCTGTAATGCCAATAGCATGGTTTTATTTTCTTTTTATTAACCCTAGAGCTCTGGACTTTAATGTCCTTAGTCAGATTTATATATTTTTATGTCCCAGGGTTTTAGCAATTTTTATTTTTGCAATTTATTTAATTTTCTCTTCAAACGCATACAGCCAGAGTTTTTTTTAAGCCTTTTACAGCTAAACAATCTATTCATTTCTTTTTCTACTGCCATTCATCAAGGCTACACCTACAGTTTTTTTTCATTTATTATAAAGCTGGCCATGAGATGATTTTTTATTTTTTTTTGGGAAACTGTGCATGCGGAGAAAGTAACAGCAATATGCATGCATAAGTGATATGATAACCTGAAATGAGCCCAGTGGAGTCATGGCATGTATTATTTCTGCCTGTCAGTCTGATGGTATTAGTGTATTGTCACGGGCAGCCATGCTGTTTGTCACTCTGTGTCATGTCAGTTTGTTACACCGTGTCTCACTCATCACACTCGGCTCTGTTCGCTACTCACAGATGGATGTCCTGTTGACCCAGGCTTTCACTTTAGTCTTCATATCATATACACTTGGATAGTGGTCAGTGAAGATGTATATTTATTTAATTTACAATTAGGATTAAATGCAATCTCATGTCATATATTACAGCTATATATACACAAAGAAATGTGTGTACAGAATATACTGTATCTATTGGAATACAGGGTCATATGAGTCGAATGTTACCACGTTGATTATTTTTCCAAGAGCAGCATGTCCTGACGTGTTTTATTCCACTTATAGTTGCCATTTTTGTCATTGTTTTTTTTTCCATTTCTAGTTACATGGAACATCGGTGATAATAATAAGTAATAATAATAAGTAATAAATAAAAAAAAAACAATAAGAATCAAAAAAAAGTGTAAATAAAGCATATAATAATATTTATTAATAATAATAAATAAAAATTATAACTAAGACTAAATCTATTAATCAAAAGCTAACTTAAATATATATATATATATATATATATCAAATGTTTTGGGTTTTTTTCCCCCTGAATATGAATATTTGGCAATTGTCTAATTTTAATTGGTAAAAGGTTTGAGATTTGGGGGGAATGATGGCTAAAAGCTGCTTCACCTGATCTCTTAAGGTTTACATTACAATATGTCAGAAACGAGCACCTGTAGAGTGTAAAACTTACAAATAAATAAATAAATAAATGCTTTACCTCACAATGGAGACTCCAAATAATTATGTTTCCCTTCCATATTAATTATTACACACATTTTTAAAATCTGTTTATGTTAAATATTGGCCATACGCACTCATATGAATAAACTTTTACTACAGAAACCATAATGTATCAGAATGAGCACATTATTAAACGCTTTTTGATCAGCCAAACAGATTTCAGATTTCCAAGCCATTGTTTTTGTCCACCCCTTTTACTCTTTCCATTGATGAAAAGAAGCGATCATGTGCTGTGAATCATTTAGAGGTCATTTTGTAGGTATGGAATTACTGATCCGTTCTGCACAATGTATTGGCCCTGTCTACTCTTGTCCATCACTTGAAAGGAACCACCACAGGAGCACCACTGAGCAAAGATTATTTGGGTGACAGTTCATTCTCAGTACCCCAGTGGTATGGCGGTGTGTGTGTTTGTGTGTCGGTGTGTGTGTGTGTGTGTGTGTGTGTGTGAGATACTGTCTTACACTTACACTGTCTTAGAGACAGAGCTCCTCGCTGTTTTTTTTGAGATCTGATAAGATAGATAGATAGATAGATAGATAGATAGATAGATAGATAGATAGATAGATAGATAGATAGATAGATAGATAGACGGATAGACAGATAGATAGACTGACAGACAGACAGAGATAGATAGATAGATAGATAGATAGATAGATAGATAGATAGATAGATAGATAGATAGATAGATAGATAGATTTGATTGAAGTGCCTAAAATTCTTCATAACATCTTTCCACTTTTATTTCATTAATTCGTTTCTGTTTTTAAATAGGTCATATTGAGGCAGAGTGAAGTTACGTCTTATATCAGATATCTTTCTCACCTTCCATATGCAACATGCCTTGCAGTCTGATTCCAAACGAACAGTGTGTCGGAGAGAAATACTGCTTTCCTGTCAGTCTCAACAATGTGCTCTGTAAATCACAGCCCTCAGACGCTTGTCATCTCTGCCTTATTGGCCTTTGATTGAGCGTGACCTCTATTTCCTCTTTCGACTCCTTGCGAGAAAACACAGAAGGGTAAAAATTGATCTGCATCTGTATGGTTGTTGAGACACTCAAGGAGCGAGAGCTGCATTCCTGCACGACCCCTTCGGGTGCCGTCTTCTGAATGGTTGAATCGTAGCATGCAGGCTTGATAAATGTGGATATAAAACATTGCCTGAATTGGGGTTTGATTCCAGCATCATCAAATATACAGATATATTTCGTATGAATGTGAGCGAATGAGGTCTTTTATTTCTTTCCAACACAGGACTAAAGTAACATAACCTCTGAGTGTCAGGTGCTCGAGGAAGATCGAATGGTGTCATTATTTCTGCTATTTGAAGCACGGGAAGGCATTCCTATACAGCCAAGGGTTCAATAGTTCATGTGAAGGCAAATTTGCTCAAATCATTATGTCAAAGCAGAGTGTATTAGTACACCTGTTTTGTCCTTTATCAAGTGTCAGCCTTTCAAACCTTTATAAGATAAGATCCTCAGATTGTGATGTATAGGAATCAGCATCTGTTTCTGAAGATCACAGAAAGAAAAATAAAACATACAGTGTAATGAGCATGTGTTCTTGTGTGTGCTTGTGCATGTGTGTGTTCTTGTGTGTGTTACATGGGATTTGTGTCTTCAGGGTGGAGTTTGCAAAAGAAAAGTAAAAACAAAGTTTAACAAATCAAGAACAATACGAATTAACAAAGAAAGTAAAAGTATACAATTGGAAAAATAATAATAATAATAATAATAATAATAATAATAATATTATTATTATTATTATTATTATTATTATTATTATTATTATTATTATTATTAATAATAATAATAATAATAATAGTAATAATAAAATTAATAATAATAATAATTATTATTATTATTAGTAGTAGTAGTAGTAGTAGTAGAATTATTATTAAAAATCTGGGCCCTTGAGCAAGGCCCTTAACCCTCGATTGCTCAATTGTATAAAATGACATAAAATGTAAGTCTCTTTGGATAAGGTCATCTGTGAAATGCCAGAAATATAAATGCAAATATTTTTAATACGTAAAAAGTTTTAGATTTTAGGGGAAAAAAGCTAACAGCTCCTTCACCTGATCTCTTAGGTTTATAATACAATATGCCAGAAACTTCAAACTCAGACTATCAACTGGATCAGAAAGGAGGTTATGAAGGTGCTACCATGATGATACCAGTTAGTTTCCTGTTTATCACTTATTTAATGCCGTCATTTATAACCAACCTCTCCTTTTCTCTCTCTTCAAGCTATTAACCTGACAGCTGTGGCTCAATTACAATACGATCCTGACCTTAGACTTAAATCTGCATCTTGTATAGTACTATCTCAAGAACAGTCTTAGATCCAGGGGAGCGGTATTAAATCCAGCACCACTGTCTGACAGTTTTATGGAATCTCGATATATCATGCTGAAAGTTATGACATTTAATTAATTACATATAACTTTCCTTTAAAATCTACAACACAAGGACATTGGATTAGACAGCATCTTATTTGGAGACTTTGCTTATCTCTTTTAAATCATATTCTCTATGAATAAAATTATGAACACTATAATTACGCTAGAATATTCTGCACCCCATGCATGCACTATGTTTCCATAACCTTGATTTATTATCTTGTGGCTACATTACTTTGTGCTTACAATTAACTTTAGGCACACAGTATTTTTTCAAATAAATAAATAATAAATACAATGCAGATAATAAGGTGTGCTCGATCACATGCTATTTTATAAGCTGCTGAATAATGAGAGTGGAAACAATAATGTTAAAAAAAGCTGCAGTTACTTTTAAACGATTATAATGTATTATCAATTAGATCTAAGTCTATATATTATATAATAGACTCTTATTCGATTAGCTTGCCATTTTCTCGTATATAATGCTCCTGTTCATCCATATTTAATACGTGTTTGTATTTTTAATTATTGTTTACGTTACTTGGTACTTAAATTAGCATCACTATATTCTGTGTATGATTATTCTCCTAGACTGAAAGTATTTGTGTTGAAAGGAAAAACCCAGACTTCAACATCAGAGACATGAACGTGAATCTGAATGAGGAGCTCAGGTTGACTTACCCCAACTCTTAATATGCCTAACTTTCTATGTATAAACATTGGTGGAATATTTGGATTAATGACACCAATTTTGATTGCTTCTCTGGATATCTGCACATCTTTTACTAGATAGCTAGATAGATACTTTATTCATCCCAAAGGGAAATTCGCACTAGCTACTCTGCTACTAGCTACTCTGAATAAAGATATCCATGTGAAGGTACCAAAACATGGATTAACTACTACAGCAGTTTTAAATGTACTGAAACGATCCCGCTCATGAGTCCAGACAGCGAGTTTTGTTCTGTACAACACACACACCGTGAAGCACCCTGCCATGGCAGGTCACTCAAAGGCTCCATATCATTCATTGAATTTCCTCATGCCGTGCTGATGTTTGGAAGGGGAAATCTAGGTGCTTAGGTTTGCATTATCTTCTCACGCTGTAATGTTTTACCATTTGCTTTTCTCTTTCATTTTCTGAAGCATATTTTGAGTCGTATAGCGTTCCTGCCTTGAGGCTAAATTGATCTGTGTATACGTGATAAAATGTGGACATATTAAAGATAGTCCATTAGATAGTCCATTACAGGGAGGAATATGAGAACTCATCACTTTACAGGAAAAACAAATCATTAAACTGGAAGACTGTCACAGTTTTATTATGGCCTTTACGACAATCAGGCGTAATTATCTCAGTGTGCGGTATGAGTTTCTACACTCGTTTGTTTGCTTGCTTTTACATTAGGTCTTTAAAAATCATTTCGCCAATGATCACAATGTTCTGTATTTCCACAGCATTTATGTGGTACTTCGGCTAATTCCAGCCTGTGAATTTAGGGCTCAGAAGTAATCCGATTTAAGGGAGAAAATGATCTAATTAGCTTTAATTTATTGATAAAATATTGTTAATTTTTAATTAAAGTATTTTTATATTTTTCTTTTTTAATTACTGTCTTTTATTTATGTATTTATTGAGGTGTTTTCTCTAGGTATTCTGGCTTCCTCCCCTTGTCCAAAGACATGTGTTGTAGGCTGATTTAAATCTATAAATTGACTGTAGTGTGTAAATGTATTGGCACCCCACCCAGGTTGTCCCCTGCCTTGTGTCCTGTGACCCTGTCCATTATAAGCTGTATGGAAAATGGATGTATGTTATGCTTATTCTGTATAGATAACTATACAGCAGAGGACTAAATGTCAGAATGGATCATATCTATAAATATAAACACACACATTGTGAAGACATTCCATTGGCAAGTTAATAATGCATCAAATTGAAACCCGAAAAAACTAACCCTAACTTTAACCTCAGTAGTTAAAGGAAAATTCATAGAAAATCCTTTATTTATATACAATAATTACTTATTTATGTTCCTTTTACTGTGAGGCATTTGGTCCCTACTATGATAGAAAACCATGCTCGCCCACCCACAGTCACTTTCTAAGTTACTAGCATATTTATTATTTGGATATCAAAAGCTACATGCAGGTTATTAAATTTGAGAACGATCTATCATATTAAATTTGCTATAGTGTTCCCTTCCTCTCCCCCCCGCTGCTATTCTCTTGTTTTTCTCACTCCTCTCCCAATCCACATCTAGTTTAATTCACACTCTGAATGAAAAGGTAGACGAAGGTCATTATTTCCTTCTAATTGATTGCATTGTCTGTTTAGCGGGATTGAATAGCAACACACTAGAAATGATTAGAACAGTCCGCATCTGTGTGACTGTGTGAGCGTTAAATGCAATAATTCCCAGAGAAATTGTTTTATTGTAAGAAGAATTCCACGAACACCAAACTGTTTTACGTCATTCATGCAATGAGCTGCGAAAGCTATTACATTAAGTCAGGCTACTAATTGGTAAGTCAGCAGACATTGAAAGAATTTGTATCGACAGAAAACATTGCTCCTATGCATCAGTGTGATTAGGTCTCTCTTGGGAATTGTGCGTAACATGCATCTGTACAACTCCGGATGCTTAAGTTCATTTAAACGCTTAATTTATGCAGATATTATGACTAAATCGAGTTGTGACAGGGGCCATAGTGCGATTGATTAAATATACCAAAAGCAAGCTGACTCATTAACCTGTGGCATCAATTACACTACTGTATACATATTGCATGTGTCATTCCTTAAGAACCTCGATGGTTATGTATAATGTTATGATGGTTATGTTTAGGATGAACTAGGAAAACGTTCATATTATGGAACAGAAAGCATGATATAGTTTAAATGATTTCTGAAAATACATGAGAATTTGTCGTTATCTCTATTATGCATTATGTAAGTTGTACCATGCCTAGGTGTATTGTTTTCTTATAATCGCATACCATAGCCAATTATTACTCTGTTTAATTTGTTAATGATTGATATGTCATATATTTTAACATCTAATAGTTAGATTTTAGGTGGATTGTCTGTGAGACAAGATGGTTCATGTTATTCATCACTTATGCTACAATAGTGATAAACCGACGTTCCCTCTCCTTTACTTTCTCTCAGCTTGTTATTTTTGCAGAAGATTTTCCAGACTAGGAAACTTTGCAAAGCACCTTGACTGTTACAAAGTCTCTTATATAAAAATCTCCTCAATTTTTAACTTAGGAATTATACCTCCTTCTTTGTTAAATAACCTGTTGTTTAAACCCATTAGAGCGGTTACTATAGAAACAGTAATGTATTAGATTAAGCACATTATAAATGAAAAAGAAGAAGATTTACGTGAAGATTTATGATTTCTTAATTAAATCAATTAATAAACTATTAATAAAGTGCATTACACATGATTCATGTTACAGCCGGAACTGCTGCATGAGCCCGCTATACAAAAACGATGCCCACCTTCAGACCATTCAAGAGTTTAACTACGCTGTGGCGCAAGCATGCTTAACACACAAGGCATTATGAGTTAAGTTCATATAACCAAATATATACACCAAACACCTCACCATTGCATAGTACATAATGAGACCTGTCTTGGTTCTTTAATAAATTAGTGATACCATCATGAATGTTCTGGAAAATCCTCCTACTACTAATCCTCCTGACAATGGAAATAACCTGAGAATTCAATTACATCTCTCTACACGAGTCGGTGTGTCTGTAATTAAACATAATGCACTAATCAAACAGATTTCCTTGTTATTAGTTGCTCTCTGGGCTATACATAAAATAATAAAAATAAAATAAAAAACATGATTTTTTTTTTCTCCACATGGGACCCTGGTGCTTACAAAAGTAAAAGCAACCCTCTCGAATAACAATACATGAACAAGCATGCACCTATTCCTAAATATGAGTTAAGGCATGCCGCAAAAATCAAACTAATGAAGAGATTGAAGATTCAAGCCGCTTTTATTGTCATTTCAACCACATATAGCTGACGCAGTACATAGTGAAATGAAACAGCGTATGAGTCCTTACAGTCCAGGTGTGTGAGGGCCAGATGGAGGGTTGTGGTGATGGCATCGTCCGTGGAGCGGTTAGGACGATACGCAAACTGCAAGGGGTTCAGTGAGGGTGGTAGCTGTGTCGTGACGAGCTTCTCGAAGCATTTCATCACGATTGGTGTTGAAAGTCATTGAGGCAGGAAACCGTAGACTTGAACATGCATCATTTTCAAATAGTTTATATACTCTGCCATATGCAGCGTTGTACACAGACATCATTGCATGGTGCTGATTATGTACATTGATTCTCCTTATCAACCGTAGAAAGATGCACTAAATGAACACCAACATTTCATCTCAGCCTGCTTTGTGTCATTCCACTTCGATCCATTTCACTTCAAATCACACTCTAGTACTGGTACTAGTAAGCTCTGGGTGGTTAGAACCCAGGGCTCTGCTCCTCTACCCACAAGAGTGAAATAATATACATAGCATCTGTTTGAATAAGTTCAGCCCTATGTTTGAATGAATACATAGCCATAATGTATTAACTAGCCAGCATGTACTAAGATGTACTTAAGATGGTTGTTATTTACATATTTATTATAAATTCATGATATTCATAGAAAAGGGTGGCTTGTGATGTTGCTTTAATCTTTTGCTCATCATTAGTTCTTATTAGAAAGTGAGTATTACTTGAGATATTAGTGCATGATACTGTCAGTGTAAAGTGTTAAATTATATAGTTTGAAAAAATAACACTTTGTTATTCAGTTCTGTATTCGTATTAGTTTAAGACGTGTTATTTGTTCAAACTATATAATGTATTCCCGTTTGATTACAGTCTGGTGATGAATATATTCATAGATCATGCATATGCCCTTCATGGAAAGTATTATATACAGCATATACTGTGTATTACACACATGAGTACAAGCTAAATAGTTTTTTGTCTCATTTTCCCAAATGAAGTGCTTGCTTATGACGGTTTCTCTTCTCTGACATGCGCAAAATCCAACTTTAGGGCGGAGAAAGCAATCCTGCTGCATAAGACACTGAAAACAAAATGCTGTCTTTGCTGGATAGATACATTATACATAATTAGATCCACACCATATGCCACAGTACATGCAAAAACATCAGTCTGACTGCAGTTTAGCCCTTCGCTGTGTATTAAAGGTCTTGGGGAATTGTCAAGCTCATTTGTAACCACACAATCAGGCTCTGCGTTGCTATAACACTACAAACAATCTGCTCTGTTTAGACAGAAGACATGATCCTAATGAGAATGTGACCTTGCTGCAGATTTGAAGGCAGATGAAGACCAGCGGAGAGTAGATGAAAGGCCAGAGCAAGCAGGAGGTGGAGGAAGGGCTGCGGATCCACGTTCCCTAGGATATGAGGGAAATCCTTTTCCCGCCGCGCCGTGTGTGTGTGTGTGTGTGTGGAGAGTTAAAGCTTCTTCACTTAGTCCTGGGTTTTCTCCTATTCTCACACTCCTTGAACGTGAAGCGTTTACTTTAATTGAAACGATTCCACAGTGCATTTTCTATAAAAACTATACCACAGGTGTATATTAATGCATATTGTTTCTATAGTAACAGCTGTTCTTCAGTATCAGACAGAGATTAAGCTGTAACTTTTTATTTTTTCCGCCATTAAAGAGGCTGCGCTTTCTAATGTTAGGTGTGTGTCAGTGCTTTTTAAAGCAAGCTAATCAATGAACTAATTTTGGTAACTAATAAGATGCCTCACAGCCTATGTGACAGTTTATTTTATATATCAGCAAACATAGCACTAGACGTTTCTAGCATTCTAGCTGGCAAAGTATTGGTAGCTGGTCTAGACCAAGCTGGAAAACGGACTGAAGTGTTTAAGTGTGTTATTATTAGCATCATTTTCTTTACAGAAAAGTCTTCGAGATAAAGGAAAGTGACAAAAAAATGAAAAAACAGACGAGGGTAAACGCAAGGAGTGTTTATAGCAGATCTCGAACATTAAATGTATTTGTAAATGGATCACCATGACATGTGTGACATGTTCTTGCATTCAGAAATTGTAGTGGCATAAGAGGAATAAAACTACAGGGCATGCTGTTATTAGAAACTAATGAACTTACAGGTATCCTGAGTCAGCCCGCATGAAACCGGACCATCACTGAATATTTTCCTGCCTGTAGAGTTTACATATAAGTGGTAGCTCTGTGGTTAAGGTTGGACTACCGTTCGGAAGGTTGTTGGTTCAGATCTCAGGACCACCAAGCTGCTACTACTTGGCCCTTGAGCAAGGTCCTTAACCATCAATTGCTCAGTTGTATAAATGAGTTAATGTAAGTCGCTCTGGATAAGGGCGTCCGCCAAATGCCGTAAATGTATATCTATGAAGGTGAGTTAAAATAAAAACCTTTTTCCCCCGCATTGTTTATTGCAAATAGGTCTCTTTCAGCTGTAATCTATGTAATCTCTTTTTCAATCAAAGCAAGTGTTCCAGCGCTTAATAAGGGTCTGGATTCCGCTGGTTTCTCAAATTTATTATTTTCATTTTACTCACCCTTGTACGTTTGATTACAAAATCTATTCAGTGCACTACCTGTCTCTGCAGCAAGTGCAATTCTGCTCACATCCAGCCTCTATAACGCAAATTGAACACAGCAGCACAGACATGAATGGCTTTTTTTCTTTACCAAACTGCACCTGTACCACGAGTAGTGTAGTACAGCTGGTACTTTAGTGTAAATGTTCACACCCGGATTACAAAGTATATCCTTTGCTGTCGTAATAGCTACAGAGCCAATCACAAAGCTTCTAAACAAACACCCCATTTTTTATTTTGTTGTTCTCTTTGCTTAGTGGAGGTCAATTTCCCTCCCTGCTGCTTATCATTGAGCATTATTAGAGCCTAAAGCACTGGTCCTCAGAATGAGAGCACAATAACTCAATCACATTGGCAGAGATCTCATTCTCGCTTGTGCGTACCGCCAAGCAGGGGCTTCTCATTCTCTCAATGATGCCCGGGTCTCAGTGATTGACAGACATTAGGTTCATTCAGGGGTAAGTTCATTATTAAATTGTATTTTTTTTCCTTTCTTAGTACATTTCGTCTTCCTAGTCTCTATGCTGCCCTTGATGCATAAGCTGGTCATGTGGTGAGCAATTATACCACAGTGCTGTTGAATTCTTGATTCTGTTTGGTGATTCAGAAGCTGTTGATTAATTATCTATAACAGTAGGTCTGACAGTAGTGCCGGCTGATTTATAGGTTTGTATTAACACTCTCATTGTAAAACATTATTGTTTCTACAGTACGAACCTATACAGGGACCTGTGTGGCAGAATGTCCACTTGCTGATGAAGTTTACTCTGAATGGTAGCTTATCTCCCTATAACTTGCGTGAAAGCTCCTCCAGTGAAATCACTTCAGGAAATTTTAGTTGTGTAATAGCTATTAGAGGTGGCACACCAAGAAGAACTCTGGCATCACGTTGAATGTTTGTAATAACATGATGTTAATGTCAGCTAGCAGAAGCGGTGCTTGCTTCTCGTTGCATCAGCACAGCAAGTTAACTAGTAAACAAAAAGGGTGGAGGAAAAAAAAATTATTTACCAGTTCATTTATTACATGTTGCTATCTCACTAAATTCGATAATGAGCTAGCAATGAGAGAAGAGAATGAAATGCAGTTTGGGAAGCAAGCAAGCTATGTTTTTAATGAAAATCTCCTTATAATTCAATATGTACTTTTCTCATTTGTTATTGTGAATGTTCTCATCGGTGTTATTCAGCAGTCTTCACTAAGGGCCTTGAAAGGTCTGCCACACTATGTGTAGGCTGCTGGCCTTGCCATGTAGCTGCGAGGGAAATCAATCTTTTATTGAGTGAACATCGTTTTGACACAAACATGCACATAATTATGTCCAGAGCTGAGAGGGCCCCTGGTTGTAGCTCACGCAGCACTCCAGCGCCGATTTCAAGTGGGTTGCAAAGAGTGAAAAAAAATAAAACAGGCACTTGTTTCTGGCTCTTTTAAAGCTCTCCGTTGAAAAGCACAAACAGCACATCTGTGGTGCACGCCTCAGCAGGATGCCAGAGCTTAGCTGAGTTTACACGGAAACATGCTCTTTGCCGTTTTTCTGGAATTATCGATTTCCAAATCCCTCTTTACACCTGAGAGATCCTGTTCTGTGCACATAGATGATATTTGGTTATAAAGTATAGACATATCACAAAGATTTGTCAAAGAAATGTGTTTGTGTCTCTGAGTTGGATTTCTTACAATGACACCGCCAGGACGTGATCAAGAGATCCTTCTCACTTGGAATGATTGTTATCTCTTCCCTGCCGGTTAGAATAATGTTGACACGTTTATATGTAAATTGTACTGGCAGTGAAATGTTTTTCTTTGCATATCCCAGCTTCTTAGAAAGTTGGGGTTACAGCTATGATACTGCACACAGGGTTAAAGGATTTGCTCAAAGACCCAGCAGTGGCAGCTTGTCAATGATCGGTGACCCAGAGCCTCCACCACCACTGCCCGACTAGCATTGGCTCATTCATAGTCAAATTTGTTTGCCATGAACACAACCATACACAGTACAACATGTACTGAAATGCTTTATCAGGTATCCATATCATCAAAATAGAATCACTAAGAATAAAAATGTTCTAAGTATAGAATTTCAGAATAAAAAATGAAAATACTATACCAGCCATATAGGGAATAAAATATATAGAAGAATATAAAAATCTATATATCAATGCAGATTGGTGGTAGAACAGTATGAATATTATTAAAGTGTAGATATGCACAAAGCAGAAGTAGTAGAAGTGTCCAGATTTGCATTTATGGCATTTGGCAGATGCCTTTATCCAGACCGACTTATATTATCTTGTTTTATACAACGGAGCAGTTGAGGGTTAAGGACTTTGCTAAGGGGCCCAGCAGGGGCAATTTGGTGGTCCTGGGATTTAAACTAAAATAGAAGGGAATACAAATAAGAGAAGCGTATCATGTAGCAGCTTCTGTGTTAATTGATCTGGCTTTTTACACCAAATATTTACATTTATATGCATTTGGCAGACACTCTTATCCAGAGCGACTTACATTTTATCTCATTTTATACAAATGAGGGTTAAGGGTCTTGCTCAGGGGCCCAGCATTGGTAGCTTGGTGGACCTAGGATCCAAACTCACAACCTTCCAATCAGTAGTTTAACGCCTTAACCACTAAGCTACCAGCACTAAATATGTGATGAAAGTCTGAGCTATATAGTTATGCAAGGTCTATTTATGTTGTGACCAATATGATATCTAACCAGATGCTACAAATACAATATTTATGCTTTATAGTGCAGTTTAGGCCTTTAATCAAATTTGGCTATATTTCATGGCATGTTTCTTTAGATGGCACAGTGACATAGAATGCTTAGAATGTTCATCTCGCATCTCTCGGGTTAAGCATTCAATTCCTGCCCCTCTCCTGCATGCAAGGAGTTTGCCTGTTCTCCCTGTGCTTTGCTGGTTTCCTCCAGGTTCTCCAGTTTCCTCCCCTAGTGCAAAAGAAGTAGGCTGATTGGAATCTTTAATTTGTTGGGATCCCGTCTAGGGTTTCCCCACCTTGAGCTCAGTCTCGTCTGAAAGCCTCCGAGCCCCCTGTGTAAGATAGGTGCTACAGAACCTGGATGCATAGATGTTATATTTAAGTAGTAATGCCAAAGCCCATACTCTTGCCTTGGTTAAAACATCATTTTTTAAAGACGAACATCAGAAGGTGCTACTGAGCAGACAAGGACTGGACAAACTTCCTTTGATCATGTACTGTATATAGTTATACTGTATATAGTCATTAGTTTGGATATTCACATGCTATATTTAAATCATTTATCATAGAATTAAGTAATAAAATTGAGTCTATTTACCTTTAATTAGATCAGTAAAAAAAACTTGATTAAATTACATTTCTTTGGCAAAGAAAATGTATAGATGGTACTTCTGATTAACGGGAAAAGGTTTGGCAAATGAATGGCAAATTTAATAAACAATCAAAGAATAGAGATAATAACAATGGTGAGATAGATTGCTTTAAATATTAGTACACTTTTATGGTAGAATATACTGTATATGAATTTAAAAGATAAGACTTGGTGTTTCTAGATGGGACAGTCTGGGTCATATATGTTTCATGGTGTCATCAGCATTTTTTAGCAGAGGTTCAAAGTGAAAGTTTAAGCTCTTGGGTTTTCACACTGGTGGGTTATTGAAGCAGAGCATGGTTTGCTTGAAAAATTGGTAATGTGAAACCTGTCAATTGGACCAGGAAGCGTACCAAAGGAAGGTGCCGTGGGGTGAGTTTGTTTGAACTGGAACTGTGTTGCGATTCCTGTGAATGTGAACGCAACTCGTACTAGGGTACACACTTTTTCAGGAAGTAAAGTAACCTGCACATTTGATTTAGCCAATGACAAAATCATTAGTCTCCACAAAATATGTGTACCATGAGTGGCAGGGAAGCACTGTGGGACAGGGAAGAGGTGAGAGTACCTTTGGTGAATCACATTGTGATCAGTGTTGTAGTTGTGATGACGTAAGATGAATGCAAATTCGTCAGGGTTCCATAGTATCAAGTTACACTGAAGCCAGATCAATGCTGTAGGGTCCACCGGGAACAATCGCACTCGGATTTGGACTGCAGCAATCGTCCCCAGTGTGAAACCCAGCTAAGCGTATCCCTTTTAATTCAACACACATTTTCTGGGCTTCAGTAACAGCAAGTTTGCTTGTACGTCTGACGATAAACTGACGATGAAAGTGAGCATAATTTGATCAGAGATCACAACAAATATTTACCAATTTTTTCCGAGTGAGAGTGCACATGCAGGATCGAGCGCCCTGTGTTCGTCTGGTCTGAGGTTAAACAGGAGTGATGAGCATGGGTCAGAAGAGCAAGTGGTGTTTAGTGCTGCTCATTAGTGGATAAGGGAGACCCAGCTGTGGTGCAGTCATCATGGGAATCCTAATGTGCATCTAATCCACCACGGTATTTAAGAAAAGAGATTAGTCTAGCTAGATAGCTTCTTCTCATTCAGCCACTGCTGCTCTTTCACTCGATCACACACGCTTTTCTTCTCTGCCTCTCTTTCCACCCCAATCTCTAACTCTTCTCTACAGCCAAGGCCATAAGCACCAATGGACAATACCGAAACCTTGTCCATTCATTCAGTAATTACATTTCTGTCGCTGGTCTGCTCGGGTAGCCATGCTGCCGCTTTTCGCTCCCTTCCTTCAGCGGCTGAATACACGTCTGTCTCTCTACAATGTGGCAGACCAAACAGTGCCGTCGGAGCAGTCATGGCAACAGCAACTCTGATAAGAGCTCCACTCAGCACTGATAACCTGCCAGGGCATGTGAGCGGAAAAGGGTAAGGGAGATTGAATGGCAGCTTCCAAAAGGAGCATTTGGCAAATTTTCTGTGCTCCTCTTTGCTCCTGGGAATGCCTTGCTGAGCAGCAAACAACAGGTGAGCCACATAAGGTGTCTCGTGGAGATTAATAAGTCTGGAGATGAGGCCTGAGCAGACTGCATGCGTGACGCTCTGCCTGCTGAAAAAATGGAGGAATGAGACAGAGAGACCAAAAATGTAACACGCATGCATAAACACACACTCCGATTAATATGAGCTCCTCGTCATGGAAATGACTGCCTGTGGATGGACAATCTTTCCTTTTTTTCCTTATCCTGTTGTTATTTCCTACATTGTTCCCGTGAGGTTTAGCAGCTGCTAGCCCAGATGGGTGAGGTGGAAACGGAGCCCGTTCTAATGACATGTTCTCTTTTCACATAAGCAGACAAATGGCTGTCAACAACTTGATTAGCCATGCAGAAAGAATAGCTAACTTACTTTTCTTCCAGTGGCACCGGGAAGGACAAGGTGCGTGAGTAGTGTCATCGGGTGTGTGTTTTTAACTGGTGATCGGCACTAGAACAGGTGTTTCATAAGGGCTTGTGTCAGCAAAAAATAAGAAGATTGGTTGACAATATGATAGAGAAGACAGCGCACAGGGAGAAACGTTCATGCTGCAGACTAGAGCGTCTACCATGTTCTTTGGCCCGGTATTGCCCTGTATGATTTTGTCATGGTCTGGTGCTCTGTCTCACCATCTCATTTTTCCTACCTCTTTTTTCCATTTCAGCCCAGATCCCTTTCTCAATCTTTCCATCATGCATCATTTTGCTCATCTCTTTATTCCATATATCGCGAATTGGTCTCCCCGTCCCGCAGACTCATTCTTGTAGCACATAAACTCCCCCACCCCACTCCCTGCCTCTTCTGCTTCCTTACACACACACACACACACAGCTGTCTAATTTTAGTCAATTTCCCTGCCTTTTGCATCTCTCTCTTGTTGGAGTCTAATCTCGGCACTATAACATTGACACACATCAACCACTTATTACACAAATAGTCTACATTACGCAGAAGGTGACTCCTACTAACAGGTGTCTGTACACTGCTCTGAGACGATAGCATCAAACCCCACTGGAAAGGAAAGGCATAACGTATAGTGTTATTGTGTGTGTGTGTGTGTGTGATGTGTGAGAGTGTACATGTGTGTGTCTGTGTGTGTGTGTGCGCGGGTGTGTATCTGTGTGTGTGTCTCTCTGTTTCTGTGAGTGTGTATATGTGTGTGCATGCATGTTTGTGTCTCTCTCTGTGGCTGTGTGTGTCTCTATACGTGTCTATGTGTGCACAAGTGTGTGTGTGTGTGTGTGTGTGTGTTTGTGTGTGATAAGCAAACTTACACATATACACTTGCACATCCAATTGGCAGATTTCATTTTTTATCACTAAAAAGTAAAAATAAAAGAACTTTCATTTTGATGTGAAAAAATCACGGTACATGTTTAAAGATCTCTACTCTCTGCCTACAAATTATTATCTAATGCACATATTATTGTTATTATTATCAGACTAACATAGACACATATATACAGTGTGAAATATAAACCTCCCGTGTAAAAACGTATGTTTTCAAAAAGACGTAAAAAAAAAAAAAGACTGCACAATTGCTTCTGATTTTCATTTCCTGTTTTTACATTGACAGCAATCGGCTATTATGCAGGTTGCTATGCCTTAATGGCGAGCCTTTATCTGGTTGCCTATGCTCCCTCTTGATGGGAAGCTGTCACGGGCACTGAAACGAGAATGATATGTGCTCGCACTGGCACTTGCAAAATTAAGTGGCATTGACTCTTTTTTCCTCTTGAGTGTATTGGCTGAATGTTAAAGAGCGACTCGGAAAAATAACTGCACCCGTTTCGGCTTGATTTGCTCATTACTCTATTCTTCTGTCTTCGTTCTCGCTGTTTATTTTAAATGTGCTAATGAGCTCTGTATCGTGTGGTCATGATCGTTTGCAGAGGAAGTAGACTGGCCTTGGATAATAGGAGTGGCTTGAGTAGCAGAAGGCAGGGCTGGAACGTTGGAACGCTGGAATCCTGGAACGCTGAGCCTCACAGCAGGATGATTCAGAGTGGCACTGCCAGTCATACACACAGGAAGTGGCCACACTCTGATCCATAATGGACTGGCGATAACAGGCTTATTGCAGTGTGAGCGCAGGGTGAAGTGTGAGTTAAGCTTTGAGCATGTGTGAGCTTGTGTGAACATGTGTGAGCATGTGTGTCCGTGAACTTCTGCTGTTCCAGTTTGAGTTCAGTGACATTTGTTGGCACGTGTGATTAAGCGTTGCATAGGAGAAATGTGCCAGCTAGGAATCTCGGCTGTCTGTGTGGGGATGTGGGGGTGTGTGATCTGAGACACTCGCCTGAATGCAAGAAAACTGATTCAGTGCCAGAGCTCTTGCTCTGTCTGTCTGTCTCTCTCTCTCTCTCTCTCTCTCTCTCTATTTCTCTGTCTCTCTCTCTCTCTCTGTATCCGGGAGCCTCTGCCTGGAAGTGTAGCACCTGTTTATGAGAAGCGTGGCGACGTGCTGGGCATGGGCCCAGAACTTCGACTCTGAACTGTAGAGAAGTAGAGTGGGTCATAGCTCATCAGGGCCTGGGCCACGACATAATCTGGCAGCAAGAGCAAGACAGCAGAGACAGGCTCTTTACTGCATTCTCTCTTTTGTTCTTTATATATAGGGATTCTTCTCACTTGGGCAACTTAGACCAAACATACAGTAAGTGCAAGTGATGCGATCTCAGGTGGAGACAAATTGGCTTCTGGTCATCATCGACACCTCCGACACTCCTAGAGAGGAGAAAAGTGCCTTTACTGGTAGAAGAGTAGAAAGGGAGGAGGAATAAAGAGTGTGCAGAGAAAGAGAGAATGAAGAATCTCACCATGTCTGCCCTATAGGCTGGAGTTCTGCTCCGTAGAGAATATGCTGTATGTCTGAAAACAAAAGTTGCGAGATTGGTGTGAATGTCAGATTTCACATGTTGGAAGTGCCGCATCTGAACTCTACGGGAGACGTAATATACTGTAACCTGAGACAAAATACAAGGCGTCTTATCTTAAATAACCCTATTTTGTCAAATGGCAGTTCAACTGGGAAATTCTAGCTATCATAATAATGATAATCATCATCATCATAAAAATATTACTAATAATATCATTGGAATTGGACTTCACGTTTCTGCGTTTAATGAAATGGTACATTAAGCAGCAGTGGCTCATGACCATAGATGTTTCTGGGGCAGGGTGATGTAGCTTCGAACAAAATTAAGTCAAGAGGTTATTATACTTGATTTATGCTAAAAGCTAATATCAAGTGACTTTTTAAAGTAACCCTGTTAAAGGCTGTTGAGAGGGAGCAAAATACAGATACAGCTCGTTTTAAGTGGTTTTAGATGTACATGTGTCTTCAAGGTAACCAAGACTGACTGGTTTTAATTAAACATTTAAGTCCCAGCTATACAATAAAAAACAAACATACAAAAAATAAAGTCTTGGAAAAAAAAAAATCCCACTGGAAATTTTTCTTTATTTTCTTCTACTTTCTCAGCATGGGAAATACTTTTTCTCACACATATTTCTGAAATACTGACAGTGCTCCAAATCCCTTTTTCCCCCTTCCAATCTCTACAGTATAATCATATAGTAGAAATAGTTCTGTACATCATAGACCCACTATCTGCACTTTCACTTAGCTTTTTATAGTGAACATTTATTAGATTCAATTCCAGATTATTTGCTATAAAACAAGAAAACCTTGGCAACCATGCAGCATTTTTAGACTAGTCCAATATGGCATCAAAGTCCTCAACCATCCATGCTCCCTCTTCACTTCTTCAGTATAACTTGTCGTAGTTGCCATTTTCCACCAACTGGTGTAATAATAACTCTATAGAAGCTAAATGGGCGGTAATGATTCAGCCTCTGCGAGCAAATCAACAGAACATCAGCTTATATCTATCAAATAGCAATACCTTAATAACATTTTTGTGGATGCGGTCTTTATAAGATTATCACCGGTCTGACATTTTCAATCAGTATAAACAAAGGAATTATTTTATCTTTGCAAGTCTGCTATAAAACTGAGTCAGGATTCTGTTTGAGACGGGTGTTTTTCCTTCTGTTGGATAACCTTACACAGAATTTTAGTGGTTGAAGATAACAGCCTCAAATAATAGAGGCTTATGAGCAAGCCCTTGGGCATCTGAGAGCAGAAATGGGTTTGATATCACCATTTACTTTGAAGATAGATACATTTGTGTGTTCGAAATAAACTAAGCATTTTTTGGGGGTGTTTGGGAACTTTTCTATGAATATATAGCACCTAGGAGGCTAGGTAAAAACAGAAATACTTGTGAAAACCTCTGAGTGTCTAATATGAGCCATTAACCACCACTGTGGAGTGTGACACGACAAAGAAATTCAATGCTGAATACGGGCACCAGCAAAACAGGCAGACAAAAAAATAGAGTCTGTGATTTGTGACAAATTTGACAACTGTACAAATACAAGGGAGGAAATAACATTCAACATGAATATAAGCAACACTAAGAGACCAAAACTGAACACTTATAGTTGCTTGCATGTAGTCATAGGAAGAACCCAAGCAAAAACACATCATGTGAAAATCCTTTAATGTGCTTATGTATATGGTTCGGGCAATGCTTCTACTCTGGGAGACACCAGACTTTGAGAAATGAGAGAGCTGAATGATTGCATGGCAAGCCAATTTTCCTCATAGAGTGTGAACCCTAATCTTCATTTGTATGGAAAATCGGCTGAGCCAAATCCCTCATTTAAAGATCAAAAGTTAAATATTCCATACCACAAGCAAGCGCAAAGTACACAATCGGTGACACTGGAGGGAAAGTTTATCAGGTTCATTAAGTTACTGCAAACGTTATTACAGTTGCCTTTATTCTGGAGGGCTGTAATTATACCTTGGGTTATCACTGGCTTGTGTTTCTATTTAAGGAGCGTTGATGTGTAATTATCATGCAGCCACGTTCTGGATGCCCTCCACTTTGTATTTAAAAATGGGAAATTAATGAGTGTCAAGACAATGTTGTATAGCTGTCTACTTCAGCGGTAAAGTAACCTGGGAAAGACGTAATATATGTAATGATGATGATGATGATTATATTGTGCTATTTTAATATCATTCTGATCGCGTCAGTAATTGTTTAGAGGTTTCATTTCGAAAGCACTTTTAACGATTGTCTCAAAGCATCTTCCGGATAAACATCTACAGTAGAGCAAACCAGAGGTGACAGGAGCAATGAGAGTACTGTAGTATTGCCAGAGAATTGAGAGCGTGTGTTACTGCTTTACAAATTGGTAGCATACTAAGATAAAAGGCATTTAATCCATATGCATCAGACTTTGGCACAACTTTGCCCTTTTCTAATTTGTTTAGGAGGTTCTGTGTGGTTTCTGGGTATTGCAGTAATATCAAGGCACAATTTTTAGTAAGTAGCGGAGATCCTCCGCAATACCTCAAGTAGTATATACGACACTTTGAACATGCTTCTGACCGATATGATTGGTCGATTATCCTGGTTTAAGATTGGCTAGGAAATGATCAGGATTGCAGTAGGTTGTCATGGCAACAGTAGCAGCTGACATTTTTTTGTTTCCTGTTTTGATATGAACGGTTAAAGTCAGAAAACGAACGTGAACGTGCATACAGCATTGCGGTGTCATGCGTTCTGCAGCACTGCGTGTTTCACTCAACCAAATAAAGACAGTCAGACTGGAAATGTGATCTGTTCATATTCTGACAGCGAAGGTCCTCGACCATAGTTTTAAAGCCAAATCCAATTTGCTGGTTTCTGGATAGGGACTTCAAAGGAAGCTATCTCGCAGTGAAAAATAATTGTAGTTGATGGTGTTATTGCAGAGAGGAAATGAGCAGCACGACTGATGACATTGAAAAATTGTACTATCATGACTGAAGGATGAAAAAAATGAAAAAAAAAATGTAAGAAAATATTTTTAATTCCTTGTGCAGTTTCTATTAAATGCCAGTCATGTTGGTTTAATGCAGCACATCAACTCTTAGTATCCTATTATGCTCTGTAATGGCAGTTCTACAAACATTCATCGCTTGGCTTGATTGCCTTTACAAAACTCATTACACTTCTGACCTATCAGAACTCAGCCTCTCATGACAGGAAATTGAGGCATGTGTTTGGAGCCGCTGTCTGCGCTGTTAATTGCACTTGGAAAAGGATGCAGAAAATGTACGATGGGAATTTAGCCAATGGGCGCATGACTGAGGAAGCGCTGGATGTCTGAAGGTACCAGTACGTGAATTTGTAGTAATTGGATTCATGACCTTGAGTGTCATCCATCACAGAGGCACTGCTTTTGGCTAGGAAATTTCTCCCATTTTCTGAGATTATTGAAAATGTCAACATGGCTGAGAACTGCATGGACTTTAGCAGCAATTTCTGAACTGCATGCTCATAGAAGGTCCCGGCCCTTGAAGGATTTAAATTTCAGCTTTAATTCTGTAATGCAAATGAGACTGAAAACCGCTTTCATCATCTAGCGATGAGCAATAAGTGTAAACATTATGAAGAGTTAAAGGGCTATTGAACTCCACATTTTTTTAAACATATCTGGGAGAATGTAAATGACTGTATGTGGTTGCTTGTGGTGTAATTAGTTCAACACTAACTAAACAAATGCTGTATTTTAATGTTTGACCTACCAGGAGATTTTAAGTAGAAAATATTGATAACACTAGCTTCCAAAACTCATATTCATAAATCAATAGAGCTCTGCTTACACGCCTTTGAAATGATTTCTTGTAAGCATACTTATAAACTATAAACATGTCTCATAAAGGCGTTATTTAATAAGATTCTATTCATGGTAGCCCATCATGTTGTCATGCAAATGTCACAAATCATTATAACGCCCTAATGAACACTAGTAATTATAAACTAACGGTAATATCTACTGCAATATTATAACATTATAAACATTTAAAATGTCATCGCTGGGTGTTTTAATTAAAGTGAATAATATGTTAAATTATTTCTCGTTTTAATTTGTAAGCCGCTATTAATATGGAAAATGAGGTTAATTATATAACATGCACTAAGTTGGCACCAGACTAGCAGCATGGTGTTTATCAAGAACAATCATTGTCATAGTCATTGTCATCATTCTTATCGCAATTCCAGGCAGGATTCAATTCACAGGCAAACAAGTATATCTTGGAACAAGAAAACAAAAAAGGCTCAGAAATGCATGATGACACTGATGAGAGATTGCGGCAAAACAAAGACACAGGATGTGGAGAAACACCAATGACAGGACAGAGGCGGAGACAAGACCAGAATCAAAACAAAAGCACATGGTCAGTCTGAAAAATATAACATAAACACAATAAAAATGATGATGTTTTAAACGATTGTATATATATATATTTTTTATAGTTGTTAACATACGTTAACAGTTAATTATATAATTAATTATAATAAATAACTTGCATATTATAATTATTTACAGGTGATTATTAGTTATTAGTTATAATTGCTAACAGCATTATTAATTCTAGTAACACTTGGGTGAGAAAATAATTATTATTTTATTCTAATAAGAATAATTATTAAAGCGTAATTGCGAATGTATGAATAATTCAATAAATGTATATTCTAAATGTATATTTATTCAATAAAGTTCTTGCATAAGGATTTATGAATATAGAATTCATAGGAAGTGTTACTGAAATGTGCTTTTGTGGGTTTTGTGGGTCGCAAAATGTTTGTGACCTCAACAAAATTTTTAGTGCAGACCAGGGTCTTTAAATGAAGCTAAATGGTTTGAGAAAATAAACACAGTTGATGTCATTGCAGTTAATGGAATGAAAACAATTATAGTTGATCTTGCAGGATGTTGTTAATTAGGATATGTTCTCGCAGGATGTTGTTAAGTACGATATGTTCTTTCTCAGGTGGTTTGGTGTTAATGTTTCACGATTCAGTGTGAATTTATAGACTCTCAGTTAAAGAGAAGAATTTTCCTAAGTGAGAGAAGATGACTTGTTCGATGCCTAAACCACCAGTGGAGAGAGGTTAGCTCCATAATTGACACATTTGAGCAGTGGAGAAACCATTTCTTTTCTTTTTTTTTTTTTTGAATTTCAGATTGACAGCAATAAGTGGTCACCTGGTGGAAAGATTGAAGTTAAGGGCTTGTATCGGTTGATTGGACCCATTGTGTACTTTTGTCCCTGTGTGTGGGTGATTGATGAAAATTACACAAGCTTCTATTTTTCCCAGGAACATTTAAGAGCTGCCATTAGAGACTGGCTCTGTGTACTGTCGTGTTTTGTTTTTGTGGGCATTGAAGTCTTTCACATCCCATGCCTTGTATATATTCAACAAAAGCATTCTGGAAATTAATCGATTGGTGCTTTGTGTACCTGCATGAATGTTTAAGTGTGTATAAAATTTTACGGAACGCCACTTTCGTTCTTTACTTTCTTGACAAAAGCCCATTTTTAATCAGCACACGCACACTGACGACCGGACACTGAGACGAACACTTCGCTACTGAAGTTCCATCAATATTTATGCCGGGAAAGTTATACACATTCACAGTTGAGTTATGCAACTGCTGAAAATTCTGCCCCATTCAAATTATGCATGTAGTTCTCGCCTCTGAGGTTCCTTCTGAATAAAAGTGTCCGAGACTGGTTTTCTTAACAGTGTCTAGACCACAGACTCCAAACACTAGCGCTTGCCTTAAAGCCCAAAATCAACTGAGGGAGTGAAAATGTGAACTAAAAAAGCAGCTCCCAGTTGTTGTTTTGATGTCAAACATAATATCATGTAACATAAAAGCAAAAGACAGTTGTTTAAATAAAAAAGAGTAATACAATGATATATGACTGAGAATATGGCAAGAATTAAAATAAACAAATTTAATAATGAGTGAGTTGACTATTTATTGCTTTATTGCACTGCGATGCCATTCCCCCTTATTATTTTGACAGCTTATAAAAAAATGTGATCTTTATATGCTCTTATATACTGCACTAATATTGCACTAAAGAATGTAGCCACGAGATACTAAATCAAAGTCATGAAATCATAATGTGGGTGGAATGTAGATTATTTTATCATATTTTTAGTTCGCTATTTTGAGTCACTGAAGGAATAAAATAATGTTTTGGTTAATTTAATGTGCTGTCATATAAAGAAAAGATACCAACAGTTTAAAGGATGAGTTGACCAAGCATTTATTTCTAACGTTTACTTTAAGCTGCATGCACAAGTGATGAATTTAAAAATATGCATCCAAAGACTCAGCGATAATTTCCTACCTAACTGTTTAGTGTATGAGTGAGTGCACCTATACAGTATATATCTAGACCGGACTACTAGGCTGTGTGCATTGTATTAAGATTGTCCAAAATGCCAATAAAGTCAGTGCAAGCATCCCTTACCTCATTGCCCCAGAGAAGCCCGACACTACAGAGAGACTCACTACACCGCTACACCACCATTCATATTGATCAGGCACAATGCAACAGCAGCAGCCCAGAGAGACTCAGCCCTATAGACCTGCATCCCACATAGCCAGGGCTCAATAAATATTGACTAATGAGACCTTGGTTATGAGATTCCTGCACTGCCACATATTGCCACCTTTATTGGCAGGCTTTGGGTGGGAATCGACGTGACAGTGCTGCTCTGTTGTCTGAAACTGAGGGGGATAAACTGTTTAGAAGAAGGAGATCAGAGAGCATGGACCCCCCCTGGCCCAAGCTATAATTGAGTTCACATATTGGCTCAGCCCACGTTTCCTAGGACTGTATGAAATGGGCAAAATATTGTTGTGATTATATTGCCGTAAAACACTTTGCAGTATATGAACTCCTTAGCTCCCAGGACTGGACTAACAGACTACAGTCCAGAATAGAGTTCTTTTAACACTTTTAACTGCACACCATGCCTATTAGTTTACTACTACTACTACTAATACTAATAATAATAATAATAAAATCTGCAAGCAGCATTTTCAGGCACCAAGAATGCAGACTTGGTGATATTCAGACGAACTAGAAAATTTCTCTAAGCAATAATAGGAAAGCAGCCGTGACTTTATGCTAAGGGATTCAAGAGTGATTTGTAGTTTTCCCCATGATGTGTATGTGTGTTTTGATTCTCTGTGGAGGAAAGGTCTATCTGAACAAAAGGGCAGCGGAGTGACACTGCTGCAGCTGGTGCTACTGCTGTGACCTGTGGTGTTGTTTGTTGCTACTTTGACATTTAGACAGGTGTCAAGATGATGTGAGCCAAAATCTGAAGCAACATTTTTTTTTGATAACTTTTGTGAGGCTTGCCATGACGTGTACATGAAGATGACGTACCAAATTTGGTAATGATTGGACAAATTTTGTAAGGGGAGTGGCAAAAAATGTTTTTGACATCATCCAAGATAACAGAAAATTGAATTGATGTCATAGGGTGGCTCTTACATTTTGGACAAAAACATACTTCCACCCTGTGTTGGTTCTGGAGTGTCGGGAGATCTTGATTCAGATTTGGTCAGAAATATGGACAAATTTTACAACTTTTAACCGGATGGTTCCTTGGGTTGCCATAGCCACCATATACAAGTGAGGAGGAAAAAGAAGAAGGTGCTTTGCCCCCTAATAATAATAATTTAGACAAGTTACCTAATGTTTGCTTAAATATTTGCAGATAAATAGCTGAATAATAAGTCAAGTTTGAAAGATTTACTCATGATAAGTGTGCCAGAAATTGATATTTGTTAATTCCGGATGCTGCCGATAGACATTAAAATGTGTTCTTTCTCATAGTTCGAAAGAGTTTTGTTGATATTGTCTCTCTTCTGTTACCGATTCACCAGTGATCCAGGATATTGCACATTCATTCACATAATAAAGACAGCCAAGATCCGTCTCAACATTCTAAAGAGAACTTCAATACATATTCACATCCTGAAGGCTCAATGGACCACATTCACACACCAGTGAGATGCTCAGTGCATGTTCACACACCATTGAGAAACTCAGTGCATGTTCACGCATGAAAGAAAAATAATGAGAAATGTGGTACACTCTGAAAGTGGCATTTTGGGAGCACTTAGAGCTGGTTAAAGCCCCAGTCAGGAGCCATCACAGTGCCACTGAAAGCAGACAGAACTCTTTATTTGTAATGTTAGAATCTTCTTTGAGTGCTTTTAGTGTGAGACACTAACTTAAAATTATAGCTTAATGTTATGACCTTCTTATATTTTTCCCCCACACAGAACACTGCAGCATTAAAGAAATAAAAAACAAACAAAAAATCAATAGTAGAGAGTGCATTTTGTAACTTCGTTAAGTATGCCATTTTTGGCCTAAAATGGAGAGATTTATTTTCCCTGCCACAGCATTTCATCACAGCCAGCAGAACAAAACTAAGCTAGTTGTAACGATCAGGAGGCAGGACAAAAGTGCTGAGTATGTTTATTGGGGATTTTCTTGGAATCTGAGAAAAAATCTGATGCTTTAAGAATACAGACCTACAGGGTTAACCCCATAACCTCCCAAAATCAATAGAGAATACAAGCCACATACATTGCAGGGGTGGACACATCACTAGCCCCAGGTGGCCGCAGGTTCAACAAAGGGCAAAGAAACCCTCCTTATTGATGTTAGGAACAAAGCATCATGAGTTATAGCAAAAACACCACAGTTTATAGCCAAAACACCACTGGCTTTAGTCAAAACGCTGGCTAAAATTGTTTTTATTTTTCCCTTTCCTTTCTTTTCCCCATGGGTATAAATGCAATGTGCAGCATGATAACAACTTGTTAATTTTGCTTAGTCTGTATTAATGCATTTAACACGTTAACTAGTTCACCATATGTTATCTTATTACATTATCTAACATATAATATATCATATATCTAACGTTTTTTTTTGTTTAAACACATTGCACATTTGTATTTTACTTGCTTGGTGGTATCGCTAATGCATTTATGATTTATGCACTCCCATTAGTTTCACTGCAATTACTGAATAATACATAGTTCTAACACATGCTTAAAGATGAATACCTAAATAATGAGCTTTGGGACTAAGGGGTTAATATGCAGATTTATAGTCATGAACACAGAAACAGGGATATAAGGTCATAGTATGGAGATGCAGTAACAAGGTACCAGGAGAACCTAAAACAAGTCACATAAAAATTAGTGGAACTCAGAGGAAGACACCAGAGTATATATATGAGTCCCTAAATGAGTCCATAAACACCAAAACAATCTCAGGTGATGATAAGAGAATGCTGCTAGAATAGAGTGAGATTGTTTGTGGACCAATCAGCAACTCCTACAGTGATATTAACATTGGGTGGAATTAATTTTTTGCCATCACTAAGCACACTGAGCTCAACTCATGTCCCCATGAGCCCTTATTCAGTCCAATTAGTTGGAACATTTTTAGCTGTATATTTAGGATGGCAGGATCTCTGCTGTTTTTCCCCTCTGAAAGAGAGCGTAATCAATTGTGTTCTCATGAAACACTAGCCTCAGGTGGCAGTCAGCACGGCTGGTATTCAACACCAATCCCTGAGTCAGCTGGACTTACCTGTGCATTGGTAAGGCATCATTTAAACCAAGAGGAAAAGCAAGACTGCTAGACTTTGTCGCTTTATAAGAATGCTGCATTCTTGTTCTTACCAGCACATCATGCTGCTTTTAAATCATCTGGTGAAGGTGTGGAAAATGCAGTGTACCATTGGTATCTCTGGGCAAAAATGGAATTCTTTCCTGTCGTAATATTTTAAGGTGTAGCAGATGCTGTTTTCAGGCCCCATGCGGTTCGTTTGTGACGGCATTATGAAACAAGGCACACTCATTTTCAGAGCTAGAGGGAAATATGTGCATCACTGTGGTGATTATGAAGACAGGCAAGGCACAGTGCCGTAGAGAAGCGTTTTAAGCTTGTTTTCACCCTTTGCCATTTTCAGAAAGCAGAACAGAGCTTTTCATTTCATTTTCATACCACACAGATCTATTAAAAGGCGATATACAAAGCCTTTATGAGGTTTTGGGTTGAGATGGTCTATTCTGGCTAGTGAGCTGTGAATCAGTTAAACATGGTCACTATGTTCAGAACTTACATTTAAAATTCAATTAATTTCATTAAATTAAATTAAATCATTATATCAGTAAGTTACCTCGTCCCTAAATGCAACGTTTGCACATGAGCAAAATATATAGAATACAGGTGGTCCAGTGACTATGTGAATTGACAGCAGTGATGTGGATTTGAATATTCAATGCTTGTGATTTGTTACGCTATATACTATAATACACTATATGGCCAAAAGTATGTGAACACCTGACCATCATAGCTGTTTGTGCCCATTCCAAAACCATGGCCATTAACACAGATTTAGTCCTTCCTTTGTCATGATAAGCTCCTGGGAAGGCTTTCAACTAGATGTTGGAGCATAGTTGTGTGTATTGGTGCTTGTTCATCTGCAAATAGTGTTAAAGAGGTCTGGCAGTGATGTCTGGGGTGCAGTAGGTGTTACAGTTCATCCAAGTGGAGTTGAGGTCAGGGCTCAGGCCACTCAAGATCTTTCATGTGTAACCCTGGCAAACCTTCCCATCATAGACCTCATGTTGATAGTCATGCTGGTTTGAGCCTTTGAGATTCTGTTATGAAAAATCTTAATGCTACAGCATACAAATACATTCAAGACAATTTTGTGCTTCCAACGTAGTGGGGAAGACTTGCCTATGGGTGTGATGATCAGGTGGCTTCAAAGTGTTGGAAATATGGTGCATCTCTGGTGGATGCTTTTAATTTTATCATAGAGATGTCTTCACGAAAGAATTGATTAAAATGAAGTTGATCAGTCCAACTGTTTAGCATTCTTCAGTAATGCTCTCTAAGCGTGTCAGGCAAACTCAGTGCATAATATCAATGATTATACAACACTGTAGCCAAGATCAGTGGGAAGTGATGCCAATTTACAGTTGTGGTTCCTGTTTCAATTCTGAGCTCTGGTTACTGTCCATGTGGTTCACTGTATTTGTGTGGGTTTACCCGGGCTCTCTTGTTTCCTCACACCTCCTAACAACATGGCAGTAAATGAACTGGCTAAATTGTGCCTAGGTGTGTATCACTGTATGTGTGCATGTGTGTGTGCTGCAATAAAATGATATCCCATTAAGGGTGTATTCTTCATGGCCAGTGTTCCCTGCATAGATTCTGGATTCACCATGTATGTATGTACTTTAAGTATGTATGTATGTTGTATGTATACATGTTGTCCAGATATTACTTCCTTGCCTATTGGATATATCTCCCTCATTTCTTGAAAATGGAAATTTAGAAAAACACCAGACCCAAGGTAAAATCACATGTGACCTTTCCATTTAGGCTCAAGTCTCTGTCAGGGTAATCGGTCATTAACATAAAACTTTTCGACAGAAATAACTTGGCAGCTTTCCAGCTTGCTTGCCAATTTCTGCATTGCTCTGCTTTCATGCACATACACTCACAATCTGCTCCCTGCTCAGGGACATTCAGGTGTGACACGTTAATTATTACACCTGTAGCTCATCCCCCAAACACCACACTCCCACTGCAGACTCCTACTAAACACATCTCCACCTGTTACAATGACAAGCATATTTGGTGTATGTGTATGTAAAGGCATTGCTGACATATGGCTTGAGATCCACAGAGTGACACAGTATCTTTGGAGCTAACCCCTAACCTTGACCATACTGAAATTAAGGCTTATAGTCTGTTGCCATCAACATTCATCTTTTCATCCATTATCTCAGTAACACTGGCACCAAGGAACAAGAATTTAATCTGGAGTCAGAACATACCTCTCTATCAAATGGGAACCATTCTCACAGTTATTCTATACAGGCAATTTCTCTTAGTCATTTGACTTACCTGCATGTTTAGGCTGTAGGAGGAAACTGGAGAACATACAGGAAACCCTCTCAGACAAAAGACCAGCATGTAAAGCTCCACACATATCAAACTGGGAACCCTGGAGTGGTGAGGTGGTAATGCTGTGTAATTTGCTACCATGCTGCACTTTTGTGAATGGTTATGAATTTCAAAATAGTATTGAGTAACACACTAGCAAAGAAAAAAAGAGATATTTTTACCATCAGACTTAGCCTGACCTAATCAGTTATAGAAATGATGATTGTCTGATAAGCAATACATGTCCAGCTTTGGTTTTGTGGTGGGTCTAGAGGCTTTGTGTTGTTAAATGTTGGTGAGAACACATATCCATGTATCCACTTATAACCATTTATCAACCATGCTGGAATAGTAATAGAAACTATTTGAAAAATCATGGAAATTCATAGACTTTCATTCGACATAATAATGAGAGATTGACCATTAATAACATCATTGTAGATGACTGCTTAAGCATTGCTTTAACACATTTAGAACCCCAAATGCTTGAATAAATTTCAATCACAATTTTGGACACAGTTTGATTTCTCTGCTATGAATAATAACAGAAATGTCCCTTGAATGCAAAATTTCATGAATGAAAATTCAAATGGTGTAATCTATTTGGTATTTGTTGGCTTTGCTTCCACATTGTTCTGAAGTTGTGCTTAAAAATTCTCTCTCTTGCACCTGCTCTGTCTATTACAGACAATATCCTTTCATAAATAAGGCTCCAGAGAGAGCCATTAATTATTGGGAGAAAGTCATTACATCTCTTCCGCAGTCTGAATAATGAAGCTTGGTGGAAACTCGCTCACACTCGCTATTAATATATTCATTACTGAGGCTCAGCCCTGGCCTGCCCTTATCCCAGCCAAGGATCCAGGCACCTAATCATCCCTCTCCAGATGCAGCACTGTCACCAGCCTTTCTTCATTACCACGCTGCCACTGATGCCGTCACCAAGCCAGGCATTCTTAATTGGCATGGCCTTTACGGGTGCTTTATTGTCACAGTTATATGTGAGGCAAGAAAGGCAGCATGGGGATAAACTGGAAAGAAGGAATAAGGTAACAGCTGTGGAGAGTATTACAATGTCTGTTTTCTTATAAATAGATCAGTAAACCATAGATGCAGGAAATCAAGATAAGATTGATAGCCTAGCTGTATAGATAAAGGATTAATTGAAATCTCAATGCCATGTTCAGGGCTATTTGTGATGACTATTGCTGTTGAATTGTAGAAGGTATCTTACTGTTGCTCAAGGACTCATAAAATGTCTCATAAAGTGTCAATTCTTCGTTGCAGACATTTTCTTTATTTTCCAGGAGAATTTCTTTGACAGCTCCTAAATTGAGTGTGTTCTGTCAGGCACTTTCGCCACAGACAAATGCATGCATGTAGAACGGATGCATACACAATGCACCTATCTAAATAGTTTAGTACTGGCTGAAGAAATGAGCTGTCTGTGAGACACAATAGGAAGACTTGCATGAAGGGAAATGTTTGCTATTGTTGGGTTGCTGGAGCAGACAGGGCTGTGATAGGGACTTGAGAAGACCTGAATATGCTGTGAGAACAAATCATGGGAGGTGGAGGATAGAGGTGTTTCACACACAAACGAGTTTCTCCTCCATGCTGAAAGTGTAGGCAGCAATGCCTCTGGCTTTGTCATAAATACTACTGGTCTGTGATACCCCCTAAAAAAAAAATAAATTCACAATAATCCACTCAAGCTCATGCTGATATTTATGCACACAGAAATATCTCGGCAGTCGGAGTTTTGTTTGTGTTTGTCTGCAAATCTTTTGTGCTGATTTATATGTATATCCCTATATTTGATTCAGGGTCAAGTTGGAATATATTATTTAGGTTGCTTCTCTTAGCCTTGCATAATGAATAATTCATGTGTTAAAGTTTGATAGGCAGAACCTGAACTGATCGTACTTTTATGCTACACCTGTGCCTTCTGAGAGCCTTTGCTTCAGGGCTGAATTTATCTTGCAAGTCATTTTGACAATATATCATGTGTCAGAGTACTGTCAGTTTGTAGAATGAGGAATGGGTACCTTCTGCAGTGTTTTTACTTGACCAGATTAAAGGTTTTGATAGATAAATGATGGTTAGTTAGTAACCAGTGAGGTTGTCTGGCTAACTCCAGACTCGCAATGGACAAACTATATAACTTCATAACTGCTCCTTTTGACTAATTTATGGATGGGGTGAGGGACGCTTTCCATGATGTTCATCCTTTGTGACATTATTATCCTCTCCACCACTGCGTCTTGATGAGTCACATTACTTTGACAATTATGATAATTAATTGATTCCAAAGCCTCTTTAGAGTAAGTACAAACCACACCCAAAAATGGATGAGAAACAACATCACCATCAAAATATTCAGCAACACAAGGTTCAAACACAAATGGTAAGATCCTTATTAAATGCATTACATGCATGTTGCTGATTTGACTCAGGGTATGACTATTACAATTAAGAAGAAAAATAGCATTGGTTTAATTTGTTCTAGTTAGCTTGGCAAACATATTTAATGCAAAATTATTTATGTTACTATAGTTAGAAATAATCTTTCTACTGAATAACCCAGCTTCCTTTACGTTGGTTTTAGTGTTCATATGCTTGTATTAATGCTCTGTAAAATTGATGTATAAAATAACATCATGTGAATGCCCTTGAACAAAAATAAATAAATAAGCATGAATAAAAGCATCAGTAGAATCATTTCCTCTAACTGTAAAGGCTTTTCTTTAGTGTATCAGATTGAGGCTTGTTAAACCTCAGCACCAAGTTTGAGATATTGACCCACACAAATTTTTTTGAATTAATATTTATTTGTTTCTGAATTTGCTATTGTGTTTTCTTCTGTTCTCTTTTCTGATTTGTTGTTTTGTGGTTTTGCTTTGGCATAGTGTAATGCACTTACCAGTCACTATATGAGACACACTGAGGTAATACACTTGTAATAAGACTCTCGCCCTTGTGTGCACTCATGAGCAAAGGCTTATGAACAGAGTCCTTTAACACACTATAATACATTCTTTTAATTATAAACCACCCTGTCAAAAACGCTTGGTTGTTACAGCAAATGAAGGACCTTTTCCACCTTGTCCTATGCAGAAACATCATATCTATTGTCATCTTCTGTTACGTCTACTGAGAGAAGAGCCATTCTGACCTATAAACAAACCACTACTAAGTCACAGAGGCTTCCACTGATGCTCAAATCTATGATTCAGCTTCTATAAGACTATGAAACATCCAATATGAGCCTAATATTGCTTCCACCACTAGCAATCTATAGGTGTGACAAAAACGAGAAGAGGAAAGGGAGACAGGATTAAAGTGGGTGTACTTGAGGTATTCTTTATTGTACACAAATAAAAAAGCTTTGTAATAATCAACAGACCGTACAGGACTGGGATACGGAAATGAAAGGCAAGAATAAGAACTGCACAATGGAATAAGTAGCAGTAAACATGGTTAAGAATTGCTATACAAATACTTACAGGACTTCACCAACTGGAACTGAAAAACTTGGGTGAAAAACTTTAACTTCAGATTCTCTCAGGGGACTGAGAGTTGTGCAGTTTCTCAGTAATCTGGTAAGCCTAATTTTCTTTAGTCCTGTTAACTTTGTGCGAAGAAATTCCAGTTAAGAAACAACAGATTGTATTTGCTATAACATAATTGATAACTAGCTTGTCTTAGGAACAATCCACAACATTAATTATAAAAAGCCTTGCCTGTCATTGAATTTGGTTATTGTTAAATTGCTGTGGTATAAAAAGAATAAAACACAATGTTTCCTTATTTAACCTGTAGTAAAATAAGGCAAAGGCAGAGACAGGCCTGAAAAAGAAACCAACCCAAAACAAAACCGCATGGCACCATCATCATGCGAACCTTAAAGCGACTAGAAAGGCATACTGAATAGAAGCAAAGTGTACGGCTTAATCACAGTCCTTAAACGATAAAGCATTACTGCTTATAATGTATCTCACTTCAGGTAGATATCACATGGATCATCACACGAGCTGTTCTTGTCATCTTCTGCAAGAGCTGCAATCCTCTAAACAGGAACTTGTTGTTTTTTCCTCTGGCTATAGGTGCATTAACAGTGATAAGCATATTATCAATAACATCGCTTTTAATATTGGTAGTCATTGCCATGGTAGCAATGAAGTGAGAAAATTTAGGCTCATGTACAGTGTAGAAAAGTACCTTATGGAAATAAGGTAACGCTTCACCGTGTTGTAAATTGAATATTTACTTTGCTATCTTGAGTTCCAGACCTACAGCCGATGAAGACTTCCTATTAGAAACATCCTGCTTCTCATACTGTGCTTTGTAGTGGACATCTTCCTATATACACCTACAATATGGGTACATTTTTATGCATGTAGTCCCTCGTTATCATTCCCAGTGTATGGTTCAATCAGACTACCACTGTTTTTGTTTGGGTGCTGGATCATTCTCAGCAGTTGTAGTGAACTGGGTATAAATAGTACATGTTTTACTAAATTATCTAAACCATCCATCTCTCCAGTAATATCTGGTCAGTCAGGTCGTATGTTCATCCTCTTACATTGATGGAAGAGGAGGATAATAAATTGTTCACAGAAACAAGTGCGGTGTGGGATGTGTAGGGATTTGAGGGGAAGGATGATAGAGTCTGGGCTAAAAAGAAATCAGCCCCAGTCTCTACTGCATGCCATTTATCTGGCTCTGGGTTGTTGAGCGGAGGTTTGGGGGTTCAAGCCCCAGCACTGCCAAGCTGCCACTGTTCAGCCCTTTAGCAAGGCCCTTAACCCCTTACTGCTCCAGGGGTGCTGATTATGGCTGACCCTCTGCTCTGACCCCAACATCCAAAGTTGAGATATGCGAAGAAAGAATTTCACTGTGCTGTAAGGTATATGTGACAAATAAAGGCTTGTATTCTATTATACATATTTCTATTGCTGGTAATAAATGAACCTGATAGAGTGGTTAAGGAATAGAGAAAAAAAATGTTAAAATTTAGATAATTCTTTATTCTTTACAAACTTCGTAAGGGAAACAATACACACTTCCTGTCAGACAGAAATCAGTCTAATAAATGGAGCAATTACAAGAACTTTGCTCTTTCTTGGTTTTCTTATAGTGTTTTCCTGTCCTATAGTTTTAACACAATGTGCACTGATCACCGTTTAGTCATTTTCTTCGGCTATCCTTTCCCAAAGAAGCACCAAACACAACATGGGAGAGTAAAGATAAATGTATCATCAAGCTGTGTGACTACAGCAAGCTATTTGTGTGAGCTCAAGTTCAGCACATGGGTGGCATATCAACAGATTACTGCTACACATGGACTGATGATCACGACACCAAATCTGAACAAACATAATCACTCGTAATCATGGATTGTATGTGTCATTTTTACCACCATAAATGCTTGCTTTTGGTGGTTAAGAGGTGGTTAAGGGATTAGTGATTTGCCTTAATGCAGTATAATTTGTGTTTATGAATATATGGTCAAAGAAATGTTGATTGATGTTAAATACAGTGGATAAATTATATTTGAGCAAGTGAAAACATTTTGAATATAGGCAAAATTAAAAAAATTATAATTTTTTCTATAAATAAGCTGAATTATCCGGCAGTTTAATAAACATTTTGAGCTTTTAATTATTTGGGTTTTTTTTTCATTAAAATGGTACTTAAAAATAGTTTGTGTTTCTTTTTTTTTTTCTCAACATAAACATAAGCATGCATTTATGTTTATTCTAAATCTAATTAATAATACAATAAAAACTATTGTTTAATACTTTAATAATTAGAAATTCCTTGTGTAAAAAGTTCGTATTAAAAACATTTGAGAAATCCATCCTTATTTTTTCTTTATTTATATTTTTCATAAACAATACTTAGAAATGAGTCTACAAATATTTAGTTAGTTATTCTGTATAATTAATTAGCTTGTGTTTCTTTTTTTATTTTTTATTTTATGTACATAAATTTGCATTTGCAAATGCAAATGCACACTGTTTGTTTGTTTGCTTGTAAAAACCCTTTGTTGCACTTATATATTGTTTATCACCCGCATGTTGATTTTTGTATTGCCTTATTCTGTCCTGGTGTTTAAATTTTATTACTTTACCAGCTACTGTAGTGCATACAGTTGATACATTTCTGCAGAAATATTGGAAGCTTCTAAATATGCAAATTGCTTGGCTTATGCTGTTTACCCTTATCTTGTTATCTCTCCGCCTGTGGTAACGATCACAGAGGTCTTGTTCTTTTCAGCACTACAGCAGCAATTTGTGGGCCGTGCCTCCATTATGCGTGCTTTTGATTTTGCTGCAAACAAAGACAGTAACGATGAGGGAACATTAGATCAGCGGCTCTGATAAGACCCGAAACCCACCTGGAAAGCCATGTATCCTTCAGCATCGCTCGCGATATGAAACACTCACGCTGTTCTGCCTGCCGGCACTGAGTAGTTTTAAAGCAGGAATAATCAGAGATATCATCTGCTTATAATAATAATGATAATAATAATAATACAGTGTGCATTAATGTGTACACAGACTTTACGTGTCTACTGTAGACTCAAGGTCCAGGAGCATAGTAGTAGAGTTTATATATTTACCTGAGAGAAAAAACATTTCTTTGCCATGTCCCACTCCACAGTAGTGGTTATTGGCTCATGTGAAATTAAAATACTCAGAGCTTTAAGAATTTGTACTATTTTATATGTATTTCTGTATAGGACCGGTATATTTATAGAGTAGTTCTTTAAAAAGGTAGTTTTTTTCACATGAATGTTCAAAGGAAATGGTGATATCAAACCCATTTCTGCTCCCTGAGGTGCCCCAAGTGCTTCAAAAAATTTGAAGGTGCTAAAGATAACCACTTAAATTCTGTGTAAGGTTCTTCAACAGAGGTAAAAACTTCTCACACTGAAAGCCAACAGAATCGTGTCTTATTTTATAAAATATATATCAGACTTGCAGAGATAAATAAATTCATTTGTTTATACTGATTGAAAATGTCAGATAGGTCGATTTCCATTCCGCTGGCCGACTGAAACACCTGTGTTCTGGTTAAAGGGGTTAAATGTAAAAATATTAAGAATAAAACTACTACTACTACTACTGCTACTACTTCTATTATTATTAATAATAATAATAATAACCCTTTCAATTAGATTGCAACCTCTTCAGGTATTAATCCAAATACAGATATTAGGAGCTCTAAGATGTCATCACGTCACACCTCTCCATTCGACCACTATGTTTCTCGCCCACATCTGCTTTTCTTCACATTTTTTCTTCTTTTCTTCAAATTTAATGGTGATGGAAACAGATTGAATTTTTGAGACCCAACCACTTAATATACCATAATGACACTATAGTGCAGTACTTAGACATGTCATTACAGCAGCCTTTTCTAAGGTACAGTGTGTAAAATAGGCACAGGTTGCCCATCAGGGGTGAAGGTAATTGCCTCTTCCATCTTAATCATGTTCCGTTCACAATTCACTTCTATTTTCTCCTCCAGTTCGTGCTCTTGTAAAAATGCTGAATTATTGCTGATGGGTCAGCCCATCCCAGCTACTGATAGCATTGTCCTGTGATGTGACTCCTCGGAGTGGTGAGAAAAAATAGGCTTTAAGACTCTGCATTAACAAGAAAATAGAGTGGATGGAAATGGAAAGATGGATGTCTCTTCGGGTGATACAAGCAGTAAGTAGGGAAATACAACTGTGTGATTAATTTATGCTGGCATGAACATCTGTTTAAATCCACCAACAAATGCACTTCACACGAGTGGTTTAGGCACAAGCTATGAGAGACTTTGAACAATTGGCTTTATGTGATCTTAGAAAATTGAACAAGACACTGAACAAGATAGCCCGGCTTCAGACTATTAACTGATCAATGGTGAAGGTCTTGCTTTTTTTCCTCTCTAAAAATTCCAGGTAGACTGAAATCAAGATAAATAGTGAGAGACTTTCTTTCCTTTTTCTCCTAAAAATTCCTGGTAGTAAAGACTGAAATCAAGATAAATGGTGGAGGCTTTTTAATTTTGTTTATTTGGTTGTTTTTGTTGTTTTTAATTCCAAGTTTTTAATACCAAAAACTGATATCAAGGTAAAAGTTTTTTTTTTTATTATTATTAAATTAATTTTTAATATATTTTTTTAATATTTAAAAATATTTTTTTATTTATTGTTTAGTATCTTATAATTTATTTATAATTTAATTTATTTTTTAAATGTTTTTATTTTTATTTTAAAAATTGAAATCCTGAACAGACCCAGCCAAAGTTGTGTGCGTGTGTAACTTTATCATCCTGACAAAAATTCAGCTCCACGTCCCTGTAAACCTAAATTACACAAAGCATATGTTGTATTAATAGTAAAAAGCATTCTACCTGAAAATAAATTTTTCACAGTCATCTGGATATGAACCTTAAACGTAGCGCGTCCAAAAAAACGTTGAAGTTACAAGTAATGAATGCAATCCTTCTGGGTCCCATTACCATTATTCAGATGAGATCCTGCTAACTCGTCCCACTAGCTCTGATTTATACTTAGCAGTGTTAGCAATTTTGGGAGGAAGTACTTCTTTAAATTAAGATGTTTCATCGCACTGTACCGTCTGGAATATAATGCATATCTTATAAGGCCTTAAATTCTTTTTATTGCTCTGCCACTTCAGCAACAATACAAGGATTTTTCTATTTTTTGAAACTTTTTAAAGATATTGATGAAATGATGTCATTAGCGACACACTGCTACACTATTCACGTTGAAAAGTTAATACACACACACACACACACACACCTCACCCCAAATTTACATATGTGAGTTTACTTTCCTATTTACAATTATTCATACTTGGAGAAGCAAAAACACAGTCATTTTCTCACACAGTTTTGTAGACTTTTTTCCAATTTATAGCTCATTAGCTGTCTAAATGTCAGACATTACACATTACAATTTAGAGAATTCACCCTATACACTAGGAATAATAGTTATTTCATTGTATTAGGAATGTACTAGCACAGAAGTGGTGGGGGAAATAATCTGTTGTTATCTTTAACCAGTAAACTGGTGATTCAGTCTGCTGGAAATCGACTTATCAGACATTTTCAATCAGTATGAAGCTTGGGCGTCACTAGGCCATTTTTAGGGGGGCTTTAGCCACCCTAACATTTCTACTCAGCCCCCCTAAAAATTCTGCGAATTCTCCATAAACTCTACACAAATCTGTGATCACCTCAGTCCCCTTTAAATTTCAGTCTTCGGCTCCTCCCCATCTTTCAGCACGTTCTTCAATCCGCAGACCGCGGCGTCGCAGAGCGAGGATCAGAGGAGTGTGTGTGATCAGGAAGACTCGTATTTGGCTTGTTCAGTACTCAAATATTATACACATCTATGCAATACTGTGGAATGCTGCAATACGTTTACCACCCAATCCTGTTAGTCAAATGTTTATTTTATTTTATTTATTTATTTTTATTTTTTACTATTATACCCTCACTGGGGGCTGAGCCCCCCCTTAAATGAAAATCCTAGAATCATTATCAAGGAATTATTTTATGGCCACAAGTCTGATATAAAATTAGTCAGGACAATTTTGGCTTTCAGTGTGGATGTATTTACCTCTGTTGGGATAACACAGAATTTTAGTGGTTGAAGACAACGCCTTCAAATTTGAGATGTTTATGAATAAGCACTTGGGGGATCTCATAGAGCAGAAACAGGTTTGATATCACCAATTTATTTCGAGAAAAAAAATTGGTTAAAAATAAATAAAGTTTTATTATTTATTTATTTATTTATTTTTTTATTTATTTATTTATTTATTTTTTTTTTTATTTTTTACTTTTTGTTTCATGCATATTTTGCCCCTAGTCTGTTAGGTAGAAACAGAAATGCTTATAAGAAATTCCTTTAAGTACTGAGTGTTTATTCCATGCTTTCATGTGAGTCATTGTGGAGTGTGACCTTGACAAAGAAATTTAATGCTAAATATGGGAACCTACAAAACAGGCACAAATTCCATTTGTTGGCCTGTGTTAAAAAGACTTAATTAAACATAAACATAAATCCACACAGCTTCAATTCCCATGTGAGCATTTCTTCACAGACCACAGCGATTCATGGATTTCCATTGCGACACCTAAAATGAGTCGAATCACTTGGTTGTTTGTATTAATTCAGAGAAAAGAAATGTGTAGATTATATGAACTGTGGTGCATTGAGAATGTTTTTAGAATCGAATCGCAACCCCCTGAATCCTGATCGAATAGAATTGTGAAGCGAGCAACAACTGCTCAACCGCATCACCAGTAAGGGAAATTAAATAAGGAATAAAATAAGATGGCATGCTGTTGTCAGAAAATAATCAATGATGGTGTGTTGTGATGTGCCGTGATGTGGAGCAGAGTTTCTACATTCACCCCAAAGCAATTTGCTGACTATCTCTAAAATCTATCAGCATTTGAATGCTGCTGGCATCAGTGTAAGTGCAGGGTATATTGCATATGAAGCCAACTTTGCTATAGTCGAGTCAAGAGTCAAGAAGCTTTTATTGTCATTTTAACCACAGATAGCTGATGCATACTGAAATGAAACGTTTCTCCAGCACCGTGGTGCTACATAAAACAATAGAATGCAGCACTACATAACACAACATAAAGCTACAACAAAAAACACCGAGCTATGGACTGAAGTTGTCCTAGCCACATAGAGTTTATAGTGTGCAAACAGTGCAAACAATACAATAGGCTACAGGACAGATACGTAAAATAGTCACCAATGAGGCATAATCTTGATCAATCTCGTGATGGTTTTATAATTTTGTCTTCAACCTGCAGGATGTTTGAAAATGTACCTGCTATTATGTCATTAATAAAGGCATCCAGGTTAAGAAAAAAACAACAACAACAAATAATCTTTGTGGTTGGTATAAAAAATCTGTTTGGTTTGATTTTTGATTTCACCTTGGATTTTGTAATTTTATAGAATGTCAACAGGTTGACAGGCAAAACCAGAGATTACATTTTATTTTGCTCATTTGCTCCCTCTCTTAGCAAAGCAGCATCTTTATTTATTTATTTATTTATTTTTAATACAGTACAGTGGAACCTCGGCATACAAATTGAATTCGTTCTGGAAGCGAGTTCTTAAGGCGAAAATTTGTATTATGAAACAAATTTTCCCATAAGAAATAATGTACATGCAGGTAATCTGTTCCAGCCACCCAAAAATATTAGCAATACAATAATACCTCACACATCCATGAGGTTACGTTCCAGGACCCATCACGAATGACGAGGTTTTGCGGATGTGCGGTGGAGTCACTAAAAATGCTAATATTGTACTGTAAATGCTTATTTTTTTAGAGTTTAAACCCTAAATATGACCCCAATCATGCTCCCAAAACACTTTCATTTCATTTAAAAGTTAGCTTAATACATTAACCTTAAAAAAGAAATAATTGTTTGACATAAAAATAGATAGAGTACAGTATCGCCTGTATAAAAACCAAGGGAAAAATCACTGAGATCACTTATTCACACTTACAGAATATAGCACAAGGGGTGGGGAGATGAACCGCGACATCGCACATACAAAGCGTCATAGCTACCAGCCAATTAGCAGCTAGGTAAAACTGTTAATACTCTGTGATTGGCTACTTCCAACCCTTCTAGCCAATAGAGTGTCGTAATGGCTATACTGCACGTACATGATATCAGCGACTTTTATACTGATATTACTAAATTGATAAACTAAATTTTTCTTAATAATTTTGCATTAAAAAGCATGAAAATGTATAAATGGCCACGAAATTAGCCGTAAACACTTTTGCAGGATTTTGTGAGGATTTGTCGGGTCTGTGAAAAATTTGCAGATGCAAATTAGTTAGGTTCCAATGAAAGTTTTGCGGATCAGTGAAGTTGCGAATCGTGAGACGCAGATCTGCAAGGTTTTTCTGTATTACCAATACGAAGAACTGACCCAAGCCAAGCATTCCATGTCAAGGGTCAGGACAGGAAGTCGTGCCACCAAGCTTGGGCTAAAAATAGACACACATATATATATATATATATATATATATATATATATATATATATATATATATATATATATATATATATATATATAGTCTTGCATGTTCTTACATGACAGCTAGATAAAATGTAAGTGTCTGTATTTCAAGTTCTCATGAGTTTAACCGTTTGAACATCAAGTATGTTGTGTGTTTGCCTTTCTAAGAGCTCTGTATGTGCTGTTAGATATTTCCATTCCCTATTGCTTCCCAGTGCATGCTGCTAGTCCGTTGCAGGGGGGTTGTGCAAAAGACAAAAGAAAAATCTGTTTCATCTTGCTCACACTGGTGGCCACTTGCATGCTAAAGTCATGGTTTTGAGTATATACAGTACATCATACAGATAACTTGCTACTGTGCAACATACTGTGCTACATAAATTCAATGTAACTCAGTTAGCCAAATATTAGCGTGCTGATTGTGTGATCTGTCTGAACGGCCCTGTGATTCCCAGCTGCAGGAAGAGCTGCAGAGTGTCAGCTAATCAATTATTGATGCTTTGCGGATGTGTTATAACGAGAACTGATCTAAGCGTAACATTAAGCGAAATTTTCCGAACGCTGCTACAGGTCTGTGGTTTGTTCCTCGTTTCTGGCCGTCTTTTCTTGAGGAGATGACTTAGATGAGAGTGGCAGGCAGATTTGAGCAGAAAGTCCGCAAAGTCCACATGAGGACAAGAAGCCTTTGAAATGTCACAGGCGAGCTCAAAAGCTCAAGTTTTAAAGATATACAGAGAGAAAGAGAGAGGAAGCAAGGGCCTGGAGGAGAAAGGGGAAAGAGCGAGAAGTTTTGTTTTTTTTTCTCAGAGAATAAAAGACAGTTAGAGGTAGTGGTAGTGCAGAATGTGTCTGTGTTTGGAACTGATGAATAGACATAATAATCCTCCTAATATCAGTCTTTTAATAAAGGTGTGTGAGCCCAAACCCAACTAACATTTACTGTCAGCTTTACGAAGGTTTCTTTACAAAGCTTTCTGTTTGTCCTAACATGTGTATGTCGATAAATGCCAATAGGCAGTAAATAACCAGGCACAACTGATTTAAGCTACGTTCATTCATTTATCAAAATCAAGTCGCTGTACTGTGAAGTCATCAGTAGGTGTTCCTGCTACTGGTTGCCATAGTAATAACATTTATCGTTAGGTTGCATGACTGGAGCTAGCATTCCACTTGACTAGCATTGCACTTGACAACAAATCAGTTTTCTTGCCACTAAAATAAAAACACTTTGGAGGGAGATTTGGCGTTTGTATGTGAAATTCCACAGTGTACATTATGCATCATATCATATGAGATGAAGTAGAATCCATAAGCACCTCATTGGACATGCCCACATCTAGTCCCCAAGGGTTGCCAGCTCTTAGTCAAAATAAATAGTCTTTGGTCACGCCGTCTCTTCAATATCTCTGTATGTGTGAACAGAGCATTACTTTCAGTGATACACAAACAAGTCCATAAAGGAAAGGCTCAGAGATCTGTAAATGACTACTAAACGGTCAAAGAGCACCTCCTAAGTGCAGTGTGCTCTAAATCTTCCCTTAATGCATCTCAGCCACTGTAAAGCATCATCTGCCATAGACACACACTAACTCTTCTTTCTTCTACAGGGTGACGGTCTCGATAGAATAGCTGGCTATAGTCTTCTTGTATCCGTTTGTTTTAGATTTTGCTTTGAATTTCTTTCAAGTCATTAATATGACACAGTTGAGGTATGTGTTTATTTGCCATAAATAAGTGATAAATAAGAGACTTGGCTGTGTACATACAATTGTAATATCTTATCACAAATTCTTTGATTTGAAACCTATAAATTGAAGTTTGTTTGTAACTTATATGTACATGTATACAATTTCAGGAGCTCTTGTAGGATATGACTAACCGGATTTTCAGGAATACTACAGTTCTTGTGTAAATTCTCCTGTGAATGATTTATGAATAAATTCATTCGTATCCAGCTTGTTAAATGAGGTCCAATGAGACAGTAGAGACCTTCAACATCAGCCTTGATTGAAAATTCTCTCTTTCTCTCTCTCTATATATATATTTCTCTCTGTCTGTCTGTCTCTCTCCCCACCCTCTCCCTCTCTCTCTCTCTCTCTCTCTCTCTCACTCTCTCTCGACCACTTTCACGTTCTCTGCCTTTTTTTGGCTAGTTACTGCCTTTGAACGATTAACCTCTGGTCAACTGCTATAAAAGCAGGTAATTAACTGAGTAATAAGTTATGGTTGCAAATGAGGCAGAAATGAAGCCTGGAGCAGAGTGACTGTTTGCAGTAAAAGTTAAGCGATAGAATGAAGGAACATGAAAGCAGTAATGCAATGTAGTGACAACCCTGTGCATGATATGTTCGTCCATTTAGTATTTTTGTCCTCTAGATCCCATCATTATTTCCCTCTCACTCCATCTTTTAACTATCAGTCCCTCGCACTATTGCTCTCTGTGGTGCTCTCCTTCTCTACCTCTCTTTTGCTCTCTTCACAGTTCATCAGCAGCATTGAATAATTCACCATGCAGCAGACATGGAATGCACCTCTGCTGAAAGATTCATAGTCCCACTGCTGGCTCCCAGGCTGCCATGAAATATTGAGGGCTATTTGTACTTCATCCAGGGAAGCAAAACGCAATTAAAGGCAAAAGAAATAAATAAGAGTAATGAGCACATTTGGTGCTAGCGAAGGATGACAAGTCAGGTTGGGCTGTGGCACTAAATATAGCCACCATGCGCTGCCATCCCAATTAAGTAATGTAGTCAAACATGTAATTTACCTCACCACAACCTGCAATTTCCCCCTCAGCCTGAAATTGGGTCTAAACTGCATCATCCTGATGGTTGACTGGGCCATCAGCTGGGTTTGATCCCTGGACTGTAGGTCCATTTCTTTCGGCCTCTCTTTATCCACAGGCTGTAATAGCACTGGAGTGAGGCTGCAGCTCTGGGCCAAATACATGTGTGAGGAAAATTGAGAAATAATAGAAGAGAACACTTGAATAGAGAGAGAGAGAGAGAGAGAGAGAGAGAGAGAGAGAGAGAGAGAAGAGGCGATAGCCTGAATGTGTGTGTGACAGAAGTGAGAAGACAGGGAAAGGGATGAGTGAGTATTGCTGGGTATCAAATCACATCCTTATATTTGTATTATTTTAGATGGTTTCGAGTATTCATAACTGAGAAACACACAAAAAAAAGTACAGATCAGTAAAAAGCATACTTTTTGCACTAATCTTTCCCATCATGCGGTTTAAACAAAATAAAAAAGCCATCATGGATAGCATTAACATGTCTATAGCTCTAACTTTTATAGGCTAAAATGAGCACAGGCACTGTTGTAGTATTATTTATACAAAATGCATTTTAACACCATTTTCCTCAAGTGTAACACAGCAAGGACTTTTATGCCAGTACCAGCATCATTTGCTAATATAATGCCAGTGTGTTGCTAATTTGGTTGGGCATAGGCCAGTTATTTCCCATTTGCGCTCAGTTGCTATTTTCTTGGTCAGAAACGAAAGCATCTGCTCTGATATCAATAGAATGACACAACATGGAGTGTTAGATTTGAGGAATCGTTCAGCAGGATTTTGCAAACCCTCTTCAGTCCTAAATTACACTTGTGTTCCCTCTTGGCACAGATGAAATTCCATGACAATATTTTTGCTGACTTTAAGTCCAGCCTTAAATGTCCTGTCCCATTTCTTACAACCTGGTTTTGTAGATGTAGACTATTTATGTTAGCCCACTTCAAGAGAAATTAGGATACTTCAGGTAATCACTAAATATAGCGTGTATGAATTGATCCATAACAAATAAGAATGAGGTTAATGATTTCAAAAACATGTTATGTCTCTCATCTTTCTTTGCCTTTTCCATTGAACCTCTTGGCCTTGAATCCTTAAAACCATTTTTTATTAAAACTCGTTTGTGTATTATGGAATAACGGCTATATCCAAGTCTCTGTGCTTGTTGTGGGACTCAACCTGAAAGATATATTTGCAAAGTCTTTAAACAACATAAGACACTAATCATAGATATGAAATCTCTAAGTAAACTCTAATTGAACTTTATTATGAAAATGGCATTGTGGTGCACTGCACACTCTTGGCTCTAAACAGAAATGAATGTTGATTTGATTGGGTATTGCATACACAGCATACACAACCAGACTATTTTTCACACCGTTTTTTTTTTTTTTTCATGCTGATGCTATATAACACCACTAGTATATGCTTTATTTTTCAATTACAAAATTTCTTCTCCTGCAGAACTCCATAAAGGTATTGTTAGTGTACTGATCTTCTACATTAGTCCATAGTAAAGACTTTTTTAGTATGTGGTTGGAGATTATTTGTGTGTGTGTTTGTGTGTGTGTGTGTGTAGGTGAGAGATACAGCATTACAATGATGTTTCCTGCAGCATATTTCAGGCTTCTCACCTTTCTTTAGCTCCAGGGCTCACAGGTCTTCCCTGAGCTTTAACTTTTCCCATTCATCCTGCAGAAATACTCAGATTCACTCTGCTTATTCACAGCTCTCAGGTACAGTATCTGTCAGCTGCAGTATATTTATCTAGCACTGCAGGGCACAGTGCCGAATAGGTTTCAGAGCCCCACCTGCTTGAAACAGGTACATTATGTAGATTTATTGCTGGTCACTGAATTGATTTTCACCATCACTCTGGCTGACTCAGCTTCAGATCAGACTTGAGACCAGGTCTAAATATATCAATGTCTGCTTTGTTCGGTATACTCTTTAATATTGCCTGTGATAATCCAATTAAAACAGGGGGATATATTGTTTCTCTGACAGGCGTTTTACTGGGACTAGTTGTCAGATTTGCTTATTATTTGTCTCTGTAAAACTCTACAAGAACCAGTCAGATATCAATCAGCTCTCAGCAGGTTTAGAAAACATGAGGGAAATATCAGAATGATTTTTCTTTGAAAAAAAAAAGAAAAAAAGAGAAAAAACGCATTCTCAGAGCTACACAAAAAAGCAGTTTGAGGATTTGGGAATTCGGGCCTAGTGTGCATTGAGTATTTTCAACTTTTGATAAATATTAAATAAGCTGGCAAAAGATCAGAGCTGGAAAAGAAAGCAACAGGGAGGCAAAGGAGCTGGCGACCATGCTTCAGATGAAAAGCACTCCAAGCCAGCACATGGCCTAATGCACCCGTTGACTGTCGCATTACAATCAGCCAAGGAGACACAGCGAGGACAAAGTGGTAAATCAAGCCACTGGTATTTACAGGATGAGCTAACGACAACAAAATATCCCTGACTTCACTTTTAATGTCAGGTCTCAACCTGTGATTGCACATTAGCTTGACTGATTGCCGCAACCTGACAATTGTAATTATCTCGATATCTTCAGTGAGGCACGAGAATCCTTGCAGGCAGGCAGCAGACTCCATCTCAATTAGTCGTCTCCCTTTGATCGTCCCCTTATTCATTTATCCCTTCGCTCCAAAAACACTCCAGTGGCTCCGTGAAGGACAGAAAATGTGGGTGGCGCACACTGCAGGACCGTGCCGAGGCTGTGTTGAGCCCTCGAAATGGTGGTGCTCGTCTCCCGAGACCCTGTCGTCGTTTGAAGCTGAGATCCAGCATGTATTCAAAAGGCATATCAGAACAGGAGGTCTCTTCCAAGATTGGAAGTTTTGCTTTATTTGCACAACTCGGTTTGTGTGTGTTGAAAAGAAATCGATCCCAGCCTAAATGCATGGCTATGCTGAATTGCTTTGTGAATGCAGTAGAGATGAAAAGCAACAGGGATAAAAGTGCATAACTCATCCAAATTCAGTCAACACGAGGTGTCAGTCATTAAGCGACAACAGCTATGTGAATAACACAATGCACAAAAAATATGTTATTAATATATGATATTAAGATGTAGTTCAGATACAAAAATAGTATGGTTAAATAGTGGTTGTGGCTGTTCATGATCTTGCTTGAGAGGGCTAAAAATTCCACTCATAAGTTAAGGGCAACTCCATTCATGGCTTTGATTTTTCAAGTCAAGTGTTTTTCAATCCATGTAAATCTGTACTGGCAATTAACTAGTGCTTTCATTCAAAATACTCTGACGACTTTTTCGTCATTTGTCCCTTGTAGATGTAGTGTGATTTATAGTGTGAGCATATTCTGTGTGTTTTCAAAATCAATTCACTTTTAGCCATTAAAAGCAAAAAAAAGATGTTATGCCAAAAAATGGTTCCTTATTTTTAAGTCATTTTCCAAGAAAGAGAGCAATGTTAGTCCCGGTAGCCTTTTATATCCGTCAGCCCTGGCTTACAGCATCCACTAAGGTTCCATGTTATTAGCTATTTGGTCAGTAAATGCAAAAATGGCACCCTAGTGTATACCGTAACTACAGTGTGTATGTATATGAACGCTGGGGTGCCAGTAACATATAAAATGACGAGTAATTAATCTCTATTATATAATGAGAAAAGTGATTCACCAAGATCCCAAAAGAAATAATAAATGAGTAATAAATTGTACATGTAATTAGTAAGTGGGTCGTCAGTGATTTATGAAGAATAACAGCACAAATGATGTTACAAGCAGAAAAGTTAGAGAGAAACAAGTGTAAATTAGGTTTGCACATGTTCTATCTGTTAATGGCTACCCCTGTTGAAAGAGCAGAATTTAAGATGATGGTTAGAGATAGCTCCTGTTTTGAACAGCTCTGGCTATAAAGTATTGTCAGAATGCACGTTATTAAGTGGACGATCCATGCAAATGCCAAACCAAATGATTTTTTTCCTTATTACAAGAAACTACAAACCAGCACAGCAACTTACAGACTGCAAATCTGTCAGATAGTACTTAAAAACTCAATACTGTATGAGTTAATTGCTTGAAGTACAATTAACCATCTCAGCAGGTTCAAAATAGATTCTAAACATTTACATTTATGTTAATACAGCAATTAGCAGATGACCTTATCTCAACTTACAGAACTGCTTTTATCCACATGCTGCTACAAATAGGTCAGAGTACATGATATTTACTTCTTTCTTCCTTCTCCTGGATTTATTGCTGAGTTGCTGAGTGCTTGGTAAAGAGGCGGGTCTTCAGTCTTGAAGAAAGCCAGTGACTCAGCTCTTTAGTCTGTCTTGTACAGTGAGGGATGATGGGTCATGTTGAGTTATGCTAGTGGGAGCAGAGCACAGTGTGGGGTTTGATAAGTTCCTCTGGGTAGAGGTGGAGGCTGGCCCATATTTGGCTTTGTAGGCAAGCATCTGTGTGTTAAATCTTGTGGGAATCCCGCAATGGGGCAATGTGGGAGAACTTTGAAAACAATAAAATTGAAAAAATAAGTTGTGCAGCTGAATTCTGGATCATTTACAGGGGGTCTGATGGTACACAGGGGAAGACACAACAGGAGCAAGTCACAGAAGTCCAATTGTCGACGTGACAATGTACTGAACCAGCACCTTAGCGGCCTCTGGGAAGAAAAATGGTAAGATCTTCCTAAACCTGCAGAAGGAACTGAAACATGGTTGTGTGCATTGCCAGGTGGTGTGATTTCTGAGACCTCTCCAGAGAAATCACAATATCGTGGCATGGGGATGCATCACAGGGGATTTTTCAGCAGCTCAGTGTTGCTGGGATTTAGTTTCAGGTAATGAGCTGCCATCTATGATAAGAAGTCTAGCGGTCATTCTGAGATATGAGCTGAAAAGTAAATGTTTGAGGCTGGAAAGCTGAGGATGAGTTCATCCTCCATGAGTGTCATCAGCATATGTTATGGGTAATTTAGGTTCTGAATTGAAGGCATGTCTTCAACCTAAATAGAGAGATAGGAAAGGAGAAAAACAGCAAGTTGAGACCCCCCCCACACTTTCTCTTAGCTTCCCTTAATTCTCTACAATTGCTGCAGAGCACATCCAACAGCCAAGGATCAAGACAAGAAGATTCTTTCTCTCTGAAAAATGGTAGGGAAGAGAAGGCAAGTGGACAAAAAAACGTGAAAAAAGGAATGGATTGGTGACTGTTTCAAGTCGTGGGGAGGAAATGGAATCATATTGTGGATATCAGAGGATTGATAGAAAAAAAAAGAAAAGAAGAACAAGTCTTTATTTGTCACACATGCATTACAGCATGGTAAAAACATTTTTTTATATCCCAGCTTGTTAAGAAGCTGGAATCAGCATGCAGGATCAGGCATGATACAGTGCCCCTGGAGCAGAGAGGGTTGGGGGCCCAACATTAACAGCATGGTGCTGCTGAGCTTGAACCAGGAGCTTGATTTAAGATTCTGGAAACTAGAGGAAGTATTGGTAAAAGCAAGTGGAGAAAGGATATGGGGAGACATTGACTGGCAGGGAGACTAAAAGAAATATGGAGCAGTGTTATGTTGATATCTAGAGTTGGGAAGGTCAGCTAAAGACTAGTTCCAGAACATTTCCTCCCTTGTGCAACCTTGGTCAGGTCAAAAGAGAAGGAGAAACCAGAAGAGGGTGAAGAAACAAAACGATAACAGGCCAGCTTTTCTATGATGTTTTCTAGGGTGCAGGTGATGAATAGGAAAAACAATTAGAAAAGTAATGGAAGAGGTAACTGTAACACCATGAGATTCAAATGAGGACATAAGAGGGTAAAAAATATGTGAAGCGCCATTTCTGGGACACAAGCAAGCCTGTGCAAGCATCTGTGCCAGTTTCTCATGGAGTGTGAGAGAAAGCAGCCATGGCCACAGAATTGGCTGGAGTGATCCAGGTCTCAGTCAGTGCCAGGAGGTGGGAAGAGTGATAGGGATGCTAAAGCTGAGATGAAGATGCTTTTTGGATCGCAGACTGGCAGTTCCAGAGCCCACCTGCCACCATATTTGACACTGAGACTGAGTCAGTGGAGAATGGTTTGAGTTGCTGGTAGTTCAGCCCCAGCACTGTGTACTGTTGGATGTCTTTTCCATTTGAAGTATAAGGCACATGCTTTAGGTAATAAATAGATAGATATGAGGAGAAGTATGATGGTGATATATATTTAGGTGTCTGTACTAAAACAATAGACTGAGGATGGTTAGGATACAGATGTCTAACTTATGATAAATACTGGAAGATACACCATCAGAATATATGATTAAGACCTTCTACACAGGTCCTAGTATTCAGAAAATGAAATTTGCCAACAGACAACCTACGACTGTACTCAATTAAACAACCAGAAGCCTACTTTACCAAAGCATGCATTCATCCATCAAGATAAGAATGTAGAAATATAAGTGCATGTGTGCTGGAATGTGTGTACATGTATGTTCTCTTGATAAGGTATATGTAGTTACAATTTTTTCACATTATCTCTTGGCAATGGACAAAACAACAGTAATGTCAATCATAATTTAGTGGATTTTTTCTTATTTCTAGATCAAGTCTTATGAGAGAATTTGGTTTTTGAGTCCCTGATAATCTGATAGTAGGAATAAAAGAATAATACATGATGGGCCATGCTATTACAGGAAAATAATCAGCCTCTTACCAGCTTGAAGTTGATTATTTGATTATTTCACTTTACCAGCAATTTTATGCCACGGCATTTTGCAAATGATTACATTTTTTATTAATTAAAGAACAACATATACTTTTTTTATTTGTTTATTTATTTATAGCTACATTTGATGTCATCTAACGCCCATAAAGCAGATTAATTCCTGTTATTACTTAGTATAGATCAGCTATACATAGTAAATTATCTTTAATAACATACAAAATGTATCTTGTTCGCTTAACGAGAAAAATTGCAAAGCACTGGCCCTGAAGATTTCTTCCAAAAATATTAAATAATCACCATATGTGAAACCATCATAGAAATCAATGTGTGATGAGTGCATCAGCATAAACCTTCTGACCAATCTGACTTTACCATTCAACAAAGGTGTGGCCTAAATTCTTTCTGTTTCAAATTTTCTAATGGTTTCTTGTAAATAAGTTCCCTAGGGGCATATTACTTTACGCACACAACCACCGTTTTCAAAGTTACTTTAAACACATGTCCAGAATTATTCTCTTCATATAGACATTGTCCTGTATTTAGACCTGGAAATAAAATCTCCCCAAACTGCATATAAAAAAAGACTACAAATTGAAGAAGAAATAGTTTTCTACCTGTTTGCTCATTTGAAAGTCTCAGTCGTGCGTAATATCTATCTTTTTTTTGGGTGTTAAATTCAGATTAGAAGTTACATAACATGACCTACTTACAGTATATGCAGCTGTGATGCGGATGTTATACAGGTTCACCTTTCTCTTTTATCCAGCCACCAAGTGGTATGACCCAGCTCAAAAAAGACTCAAGGAAAGTTCAAAGGCACACTCCAACCTACCGCTGTGGTCATTTCATCCTTCTTTGGTGGTTGTGTATGTGTGTGTGTCTGAAAAGTGTGTCAGTCTGAGCTACAGCCTCTTTCAAGCCCACTACACATGCATGTGGATACACAGAAACAGCACATATAGGAAGGTGTAATTTCTGATGGAGACAAAAACCATGTTCTCACTGCTGCTGTGGATTGTCACAGATTTATTTTCAGTAACAAATCACCTGCAATTGCACTGCCCTCAGCTGATTGCTCAGTAAAACCTGCCAGAAAGGTGCACAGGAGAAAAACAGTAAAGGAAGGACACCGCGCTGATCTCTGAATACAGCATGTAATGCAAGGTCAAAGAGTTATTGAACACCCAGGGGAAAGACAGCAGGCAGTACAAAGCATGTTTCCTGTCCCACATTCGTCAAGGCCTTGCACTGACCACACACACGCACACACACACAAACAAAATCCAGAGTCAGGGGAATACTGAAGTACAGACATGTTGCACTTGCAAGACAAATATAAACATATTTTTAATAAATATAAACAGTGGAAATAGTGGAATATCAGTATGTTCATATTTTTAGTGATTTATTTGCATAGATCCTGTGGTAATCCTTTGAAGATCACTTGCTTTAACCCTGAGCTGGACCATTATACATATGCATATACTGTATGCACAATTTTTAACTAGCATGGATTTCGTTAAAATTCATAAAAAAAATCATAAATAAATCTGAGTGCATGCCACCGCACATTAAGACTGTTGCATTTAATACCACTTCAGAGCTCTTTGAACTTTTTTTTTTTTTTTTTTGGCCATCATTACTGTGTGTGTCGCTTTGACTTTGCCTAAGCAGTTTGCCCAATTACCAGAGCATTACATTCATGTTCCTTTACCCAATCAGCCTGGGCTGCTGGCATGCTTTAAGAGGCGACAAGTGGGCTGTCATCATGCAGTCACAAACTAACAGTTCTTTTAAAAAGAACTGCTATGCATTTTTCTTTTTACTTTTTAGGTATTCTATACTTCTATTTCTTTCTGTACTATTGCTGCAGAGAAACTCCAGTACTATTTATTTATGCAGTTATTGGAACCGGTATTGGTTGTTTACGGCCTACGTTTAGCCTTCAAACTGAGCATGCTTCCACTAACTACTAATTGTAAAATAGAGGTAATTTGCAAATGCAATTATTTCCAAAGAGCCTTTTTGACTTTGCACTTTTTAAAGATTGCTGATGGATCAGAGATCTTAAATAGCATGTATAGCCTACTGTGCATTTTACCATTCACAGTTTGACTCTATTTACATGCATTTTCCCCCCACTGAGGATTATACATGTTAATGAAGGGCACTGGTTGTGTTTTATTTGTCGAGGGGAGAGAATGTTTACAAATTCTAATTTGCACCCATTAAAGGCAGTGATTTTTTTTTTTTTAACATACACCTGCTATTAAAGTCCTAATTGGCTTTTTGCTTAAGACGCTGCTTTAATGAGAGAAACATGGCACAGTCAGATGTCTGATTAGGGCCAGACTCTGACACCGTGCACTAAAAACCCATAAAGCTGTGGTCGGCAGGTCTGTTTATGATTTATTTATGAAGAGCCAATTTGGGGATGGGGATTTATCAAAGACTAGCAGAACTGACTCAGCTGCTCAAGCAATAATTGTCTTTGGCCAGGCCTTTTAATTAGCTGAATCAGAATAAAAGCATGGACTCACTCTTGCCGTTTGGGAACAAGAATAACGGAATGTTGCCAAAGAGTGGCAGTGGTCCATATTCACTGAGGTGGTTATGTAAGGAATAAAATATGCTGGGGTGTGCTGTTATAGAAAAATAATCAGTGACGGTTCTGGTGGTATGTTGCAGCCCAGTTTTGGTGCTCTTTATACCACAGTATTATAATGGACAGCATGTACTTTTTATCCATTTAGAGTTGCATTTAATGTTGTGGATAATCCATAAAACAAGTCCATTTTATTTTTAGTACACGTTACAGCAGCTATAAACAATCATTCCCTCACTGCCTCTCTTTTATCATCTCTTGCCTTAAGTGAAAGGGAGGATTTAAAAAAAACACAGCTTGACATGATCCCAAAAAGCCAGAAAGCTTGAAGACTTTCTCATGGTGGAGTACTTATTGATCATTACAAAGCACTGACACTGGAGACTCCTTCCATAAATATGTCTTCCCATAGAAAGCTTCACATATCAGTGATTTTACTCATGATTATAATTATTTACAAAACAGCAACACATCTTTTAAAATATTCTATGCACTATGGTATAAAATTACATACTGTATGTGCTGACTGTGTTTTTAAAGTATGATGTCCTTGAAAAGATTACACCATGTGATACTGGGTGTATGTTAGCTACAGAGCAAGGAGCAGCTGGCATGCACTGTTGTGTGTCGTCAGAGTTATAGCCAGTATATGATTTCTAGGCTTTTCAAGGGCAAAGGGGTGATGCTGCTCCCATGTTGGAGCTGAATAATGGACTGGAACAAGGCCAGAGAGACTTGTCAGCGCACCTGCGGCCACAGAAGTCAGAGGCAAGGAGAGATATTAAGGTCAAAGAGCTGCCCAGCGATGTGCTCTGGACCCTACCAAGGCAATCTTCCATGTGGGGCAGGCCATGACTTTTAGCTTTCCACTTTAGCTGAGTGGCAAACTTGGCTGTTTTTCACCTTCCTGTGGTATGTTCCAGTGGAATACTGCTGGGTGAACATCCATGTCTTGTTTAGGAGAAGTAGAATCCTTTCCATGCACAGAATGAGGGTCATTGTCTTCAACATTGGTGTTTTACAGAGATTAACGTACAAAAACACAACAGAGCTGGATCAAGCAATTAAATCCTGTCACCCCAAATGTGTCTTCCTGTCTTCCTTGGACAAGGGGATTTCTTTCCTTGCAAATTAAAGGTACCATTGCAACAAGTGTGGCATTATCATCCTTCCTTTCCATCTCCCCAACGTAGGTGATTTCCCGAATAAGAGACAGCTTCATTTGCTTCCTAGTTAATTGGATTACTGCTGGAGGCAGTGCAATAGGTGCACAATTTAGTGCATGCCAACAAATGGGGACGTTGGAAGAGGAGGGAGGTCATAAACAAGAAGCAATTTTCTACTAAAATGAAATTTGCTTTAGGTGATGGGGGAGTCCACTTTTGGCAGAGACTAAGCTCATACACCAGGGTGGTGAATGAGGATCTTAGATAAGGCAATGTTGTTTCCAAAAGGCTGTTTTGCAGGGTACACACACACACTTAGGCAATTAAATGAATACACAAAGCCCTGCACGTTCAACAGCAGTGTACATTTTCTCATTATTCGAACTTTCCCAGGATATCATGATCATTAATCAGGACTTGTAGGCTAAGAGCGTGTCCTCCAGGGCCTCTTGCCTTTAACAGTGCTTTAAGCATCGTATTTGCAGTCTCAGAGACCAGTTTTCTTCACTTCAGTATCAGGTTTGTATTACTTATCCCTCATCATAAGAGCGCAGTACAATAAGGAAGGACATATTTTAATAGGAAATCGCTTGCTCACGACAGTAACCAGTGGACAATTCCTAATTAGTTCTCCTTAGACGAATTGACATTTCTCATTCTTTAGGTGTGTCTAAGACAGAAGGCAGGTGCTTTTATTCCTTGATGCCTGTGTTGTCAGTGTCTTAGGGATGATTTATGCCTCTTTTATGCGTCTTGTGGCGTTTGTCGTTAGTAAGTAAGACACAACATTGAGAATTGACAACTGAACATTTATGTGGTATAAAATGTTATAATTCATATATAAGGCATAATAAATTATGAGTGTGCACTATACTTTATTATGCACTACAATTATTTGTAGAATGAATAATATGTGTTAAAAGCAACTTCAATAATATTCTCAAAACAATGGTTCTAACCATTATGTTTGTCAAACATCCCATTCCAGATTTAGTCCCGTTTACTGTTGTAATAACCTCCACTCTTCTGGGAAGGCTTCCACTAGATGTTGGAGTGTGACTGTGGAGATTTGTGCTCATTCAGCCAGCATTAGTAAGGTCAGACACTGAAGTTGGGCAAGGAAGCCTTGCCATCTTACAGTCAGCATTCTAGTTCATCCCAAAAGGAATTCAGCCATTTAAAATATAAGAAAATTGGCTAACATTGCTTTCAGTTTTTACTTGAACACCTCTGGGTTTCTGCCAAAGCTTTCCAACACATCTTTTCTGCCAACCAGCCCTCAACCTGTCCTGTTTTGCTGTTGTGATAACTCCAGTTTGAATCTTGTCCCCATACAACCTTATTCAATATATTTTCCTAAGCCAGACTTTACTTAGCACACAGTACCACAGATTCACACAATGTATTGTGAGACTTTGCAAGCTATGCTAAAACCCATGATCCCCTTCTCTCCCTCCCAAAACAGATCTTCACAGGAGTATAAATATGCTCTTAGAAGACAGTGATTTAATAGCTAAGAAGTTTCCTGTAAAGAAAAGGCAGGAAACTGGTTTCGAAGGCAGCAATATGTCATGACATTGGCAAGGCACTGACAACTGAGAAACGTTAGCTGTTACTCAACGAGGTGTTAAAAATCAACCAGACAGAGGTATCTCAAGAGGCGGCTTTATATGCAAACATTCAATTCAGACATAACTGGATGCCTTCTTGACATTGAATGCACCCTGAGTAGACAAAACAAAATGAAATAATAAAATAGATTAGACAGAAATCATCTAGCAGACAAACAGTAGCTTGCCAAGAAAACTAACTCCATTTGTAATACGTAGAAAATCAGGTCGCAGTAACTAGCTTTGAAAATGTTGAAGTCATTTGAATTTTAGACAAAAAAAATACAATAAAAGAAATATATATATATATATATATTGTGTGTGTTTGTGTGTGAGAACTGAGAAATATTTAAGACTTTAATTTATTGGAAAATAAATCTAGATCTAACTGGAGAAGGCCAGATCTGGGCCACATTAATTAGGCACTTACAGCCACACACATGTATATTTGTCTTTCACTTGATACTAACACTGTCCAATCAATTGTAAGACAAATCTGGGCTTATAGTAACTGCTTCAACAAACAAGTGCACTTGCTTTTAGTAAAGCACTCGTTTGAAGAATAATTTATATATAATGATAACTCCACAGTGAGTGCTTTATTCAAGTACTTTTGACTGACAGGGGAAATCAGATGTTGTGTTATAAAAATTTATAAACTTTATAAACCTGCCAATTTTTTCAGTTGTGAAGCAGAAATTGTTTTAGCTTGCCAGTGCCTTATGGCAAGGGCAAGTCCACAAGGGCATCTTAAAAACAGTAATCAAACAAGGCCGGATTCTCCATCTGACATTGGGAGGGTGGGAAGGTCATGCCATTCTCGCTTTGTTGTGATTGAACGGCTTCAGAGGCTGATTGCCACCTCGACTGGTTGACGCCACCTCTCTGTGCCCTCCCAAAGGTAAAAATTGCACAGCAAATGCATTGAAGGGGTTGGTGAGACTATGTTAATTAAGCTGCAGGCACAGCTTTTTAAATCCCCAATGTCTGCCTTTTTAAGCAGGATCTCTAGCGTGGCCCTATTCATTAAAGTCACATCCACTAAGAGTTGGCTACGTACCCTGCCAATACTGCAGAGCTACATGTATATATATATATATAAAATACACTGTCTCCCTCATGCTGCTATATGCTAGTGCACCTCAGTGTTTTATCATTTGCCCAGAGCTTGGATATGGCTGCCATATTCTGCATATCCACTTGTCAATTTCGGTGAAAGCTGCCTGTCAAGGAGTTGGTATAGTCATTGGAGAAAACTTGGTAAAGTGTTGCATGTAGAAAGATAAAATGGAAGGTAGGAATTGCAGTGTTCTGTAGATGCAGTGCATTGGATTATTGTGTCACTGTACAGTCATACTGATACTGTATATGGTCATTGACATTGAGAAACACAAGATCCTTATACCCACTCTGAGCCCTATATGATTTAACTATACGCACATACAATGAGTTCAACTATTTGATCTGTAGCAGGTCAACTAATTGACCTGTAGCATTTTTGTACCATTTCTACACTGATTTTTCTTCACTGCTGCTATTGCTATGCTGATGGCACAATAGTACTTCTACTTCTGTTATGCTGATGACACTCTACTTTTCTCTTTTCCCCCATCTACACTTGAGCACTTTATTAGGAACACTATACTAATTCTGGGCCTCCTTTGCTCTGAAAATACCCTCAATTCTTCATGTCTTGGATACAAGAAGATGTTGGATACATTCCTTTGATATTCTGGTCCATGTTGCTGTGATTGGGGATGTGATAATTTAGTGGTTAAGGTGTTGGACTACTGATTGAAAGGTTGCGAATTCGTATCCCAGGTCCACCAAACTGCCACTGCTGGGCCCCTGATCAAGACCCTTAACCCTCAATTGCTCAGTTGTATAAAATGAGATAAAAATGTAAGTCACTCTGGATAAGTGATGCACATGGTCAGCAATAATAATCAAATAGGCTGTGGCATTCAAGTGATTATTGGTATTAAGGGGCCTAAAGTGACCTCATTGTTTGTCATGTGCATTTGAGATGTTTCTCTGCTCAATACAATGGGTGCGCGTGGGTATGTGAGTTAATGTTGCCTTTCTGATAGCTTGAACAAGTCTGGCCACTCTCCATTGATCTTTCTCATCAACAAAGCGTTTATGTCTGCAGAACTTCCACTCATTGGGTGTATTTTTTCTTTAATGCCCCATTCTGAACAAACTCTAGAGACTAATTTGCCGAAAAATTTCTGAAGATCAGCAGTTATAGAATTACTCAAATCAGCCCATCTGGCACCAACAATCATGCGATGGTCAAAATCACTGAGATTACATTTTTCTCCTTTCTAATGGTTGAACCAAAGCTGCTGGCTAGTATCTGCATGGTTTTCTGCATCGCATTACTGCCACACGATTAGCTGATTAGATAATTGCATGAATGGGTTGGTGTACTGCAGATGTTCCTAATAAAGTGCTCAGTAAGTGTATGTCCCAAGTCTCAGAAGATATCGGACAGACATCTCTTTCTTGGTGGAAATCCATCATCTGGAACTGAATCTAAGCTTGACTAGCTTTTCATCATATTTACAGCTAGCATCACTCTAGCATATTCTGTTTCATCACCTAACAACTGCACTACAGGAGTTCTCCAGGGTTCAACTCTCGTTCTGCTCTTGTTTCTCTTTTATCACTTGGCTTAATGATCAGATTTTCTCAGATTACTTTTTTGATCACTAATGGCAAATAATTGTGCTTTTCTTTTCCATGGAAGATATTGGACTGCCTTTCTGATATATCTTCTTGGAACTGAATTTCAACAAAATAACCCATTTACATTTACACCATTTGGCAGATACCCTTATCCAGAGCAACATACAATGAATACATCAACACCGGTACACAAGGTCACAGACAAAGGATACCATCAGTCTTTTGGGAGTGTTTTTCCCAGATCACATGAACCACCAGATCTTGTAGATTCCCTTTCCGCATCATCGTTAGAAAATAAAGTTTCCTGACTACAGTATTTGCTGAAATTCTCAGACGAACTTGATACAGCATTGCTGATCTTTCTAGGTGGTTCCAGTTTTAATCCTGACTTTCAGTCCTACTGTATATGATCATTGATCATGAGAAACACAAGATCCTTATACCCACTCTTAGCTCTATATGATTTAACTGTATGCACATACAATGAGCTCAAATATTAGACTGTGTGGCCTTTTTGTACCATTGCTACACTGATTCCTCTTTACTGCTGCTACCGCTATGCTGATGGCACATTATTTCTTCTACTTCTGTTACACTGATGCCACTTTACTTCATCTATCAGTTGTATAGATGGAGTCATCTAAACAACTGATCCTGAGTTCTGATTAGCCTCTGCTTTGAGTTTAGCATGCTCTTCTCTAGGTTTCCTCTGGGTTCTTTGGTTTGCTCCCATCTCCCAAAAACATGCCAATATTTGATTGGCTACTTTAATTGACCTCTTAATTAGGAATGAGTGTCCAAGCGGTGCCCTGCAGTGAAAAGCACTTACTGAGAATAGATGATGGATGATGGACAATAGATGAATGATTGAATGAAAGAAAGAATGAATGAATGAATGAATGAATGATCGATCTTCTCCTTTTCTCCACAGAGCTAATGCAAGGAGTTGACATTGTTCTGAACACTCAGGGCTGTAAAGTGAATAAGCAGCAGCAGCAGGAACATTGGCAATGAAATCAATTAACTTCAGCACCTCCTTTGAAAAAAAAAAAAAAACCCACACACACTAACGTGAGACACCAAGGTGCCAGGGAGACGGCTTTGAGCCAGGAAAAGGAGGAGGATGAGCGTGAGGAAGGGAGGGCAAGGGAGCTCTCACATGAGCTCTCGACAAAAGTGATTTATCTGACCAGAGAGGCAATTTAACACATCTCCGCTGATTTGCGAATGTTCTCGCCTCTGTGTCCACCGCCATCAATACGTGTGTCAGTGAGAGGCTCTAAATAACAGCGGGCCGCTTATTACACTGCTAAACTCGATCGAATCGGGGAAGAGCTGAGAGGAAAAGGAGGAGGCACTGGTTGACCCATGTCCTCCTAAATGAGCACGCTGGTGTAAATATCGAGGCCCTGCAGTGGATTAATCTAGTTTGCTCATTATTCTGTGGAAAGGTGTCTGACTTTTCTTTTCCACCAAGACCCATTTTGCCCTTGATCACCTTCTATGTGTGTTTGCGTGTAGAAGTGCTAGGTGAATAGCAATAAGATATTCGAAACATACTTTAATCAGTGCTACCACTTTCACAACTTCCTTAATTAATTAGACATGTTTAACTGTGTTGAGGTTAGATAATTGGATATCATTACAGTATCTGTTTATATGAACGGCTCTGGGGCAATACAACCTATTTGTATGATTATCTTTGTTTAGCTATAATTTTTTTCCATTTTTATTTTTTTTCTTTCACTTGTTTTAGCAATTAAAAGATGCTGTTGCTGTCTCACATTTCCATGGTCCCCAGTTCCATCCTGAGCTTGAAGAGGATCACGTGACTGTGTATGTGCATGATGCCCTGTGATGCACTGGCATCCCATTCAGGGTTTATTCCTGCCTCACACCCAGTGTTCCTGGGATGGGGTCCAGATCCACTATGACCTGGACTAGGATAAAGCAACCTGATAATGAAAAGCCTTTTGTCTGTTTACATGACAACAAGATCAAAATGAATTCAGAATTGGGCAAATTAATTGTGACTTTTATTTAGGCTTTATGCTTCAGCTTGGTGAACACGCCTATGGGCCTGTGCTTTTGTGAAGGTGTGAATGGCATTGTAGGTGTGTGTGTGTGTGTCTGTGTGTGAGCAAGAGAGAGTGTGAGAGAAAGAAAAGGATGAGCTAGGTTTCCTAGCGTTTAGGAATACAAAGACAGCACAAGTCGAGTTTTTCTGCTTCCTGTCTTGCCTACGCTTTTGAGCAGCTGTAATAATTACAGTCTCGGCTTTCACGACATTTTCTCACTCCGCCTCTATTTTCTCTCTTCCTCCTCTATTCTCTCTCTTTTCACACACGCATACACACACACACACACGCTCTGTCTTTCTCGGCAGTCTGTCACCATGCTGTTCTCGGTTTACCAGAGTCGTGAGAGTGAAGAATTCTCACTCAGGGTCTCCCATCACTGCAACGTGAGGTGTGCTGTAGACATGTTCCCTTGGAAGTTACCCTTGGAAGGGGAATGCATAGAAATCACTTTTAGGGTGTTTTCACACTTCATTTTTCCTGACCTTGTGCTGAGAGTTCTGCATATTTCTCCAAGTACTAAAGCTGTTTAATCACACAGCATTCTTGTTCGCTCACAAATTAGTCGGGGGTTTGCTGCAAGTGGGCTTAAGAAAGTGATCTGATGAACTTGATGATACTTATTGTTTCAGGTTTATGAAAGGTAGGGAAATGCATTGTCAAAATAATTGTATATCATTTTGACAATGATATACAATTACAGAGATGATAATAATTACTGTACATCAGTGTTTATTTGATGTACAGTAATCTTGATCATTATTTTATGATTACAGCTTTTGATGCTTTTACTCATTCCAAATCTTTTGATTCTATTGACAGATAATGCTTCTTTCAAGAAATAAATACTAAAAACAACATCTGCCAATAGAACAGTACTACAAAAAGCTTGAAATTAAATGTAATTTCAGTGTAATAAAATGTCTTTATTTATTTGCTTAAAGCAAATATTTGCTTTACTGTAATCATACAATAAATTTAGCCCTATTCAAGATATTTTCACGTCCTGTGATGTTATTTCCTCTAGTGTGTGCCATATGTGTCACATTTTTTGCAAAACATTGTGCACCCATGATTTGACATAAAATTGTGCAATCTATCTATTGTTCCAAAGGATTTGAAGGGAAAGATACACTAAGATAATGAGGCCTCGGGTGGAAATGTATTCATCTGTGTTCATCTGTGAGGGGGAAAAAAAATGAATTTTTAATGAATTCATATTCAGTTCCTCCTTGGGTGAAACTGTAACAGAGCTAAACTTGCATGTGTGTGTCTTTTTAGTGTGCGATAAGCATATGAATGTTTTGAGAGTAATCCCTGCAGTCACACATGGTCAAAAGACACCATGAGAGAGAGAGAGAGAGAGAGAGAGAAAGAGAGAGAGAGAGAGAGAGAGAGAGAGAGAGAGAGAGAGTGGACAGATCATGGACAATGAAGCAAATTTCATTTTTCAATTTCTGTCTTCGAGAGTGAGTGAGTGTGCAAGCGTGCGGCCAATAACAGAGTGTGTGTTACCTTGGCAACTAATCCTATTTACTGGGTACTGGATCCATTATTCAGGCATTAAGTGGCAAAGCTAAATAGATGTCATCTCCATGTTTCAGGGACACTGCAGCAACAGGCCAGCATTAAAAGACTTACAGCCTGTTTTATTAGATGGCGCAAATATTACATTTGCAGGTGAATTAAACGAGAAACTTTTAAATTCCCACCAAGACACGTAATGCGCTTGAATCCGATGCAAATAGGGAGCCTCTGTTCTCTCCTGAGCCCAAATGATTTAACACGTCCTCGGGACATAACAAGTTTTGCATTCTGAACATGAGTGACATTAGATCAATAGCCATATTTAGCATAATGTGCAAATGTATGTAAATCTCACACCTTTTCTCAAATTTTCATATTCTAGCTTATTGGGGTGTATTTGTATATCATTTTTTGTATTTATTTATTTAGGAGAGTGGGTCGTTGGCACTGTGACAGAAGGAGTATAATGCATTTCTCTGTTCCACAATAGCAAGCGGATTGTCAGCCTCCTTTAGCGAGCGTGTTCGTGGGCTTGGATGACACCCACTGGAAGGTTAGTTGTCAGCTTGTAGCAGGGGTTTGTACGCTCAGCTGTGCTCATGTAGTGCAGTGCCGTGTGTGTGTGTGTGTGTGTGTGTGTGTGTGTGCTGAGAACGCTCTGTAAGAAAGCTTACATTTTGACACAATCCTCTATAGCGTCTCTATGTACAGTCTCTACGTATTTCTTTAGCTGAAACTGGAACTGTGTCAAATGCAGTATCAGAGCAGTAGAACCAGTATTTGGGTTCAGTTTCAACAATACTTTTAATACTATAAGCAAGAATGGTAGATTATATTACTGACAAACCATAACATCACAGGACAACTGATGGTCAATAAGAGGGTTAATATTAGAAGCAGGAACAACCGGTATAAATGGTATAAATTAATTTCTTGCATCAGGTTCTTCAAATTTCTGTATTAAAATAGAGTATTTGGATATTTCTGGAGCTAAGAGCAATTGGAACAACAGACACCAAAAAGAAAAATCTGCAGTGGTATTGAAAAAGCGAGCCTGGGGTTGACTTCTTTCTAGCCTTGACATTTGGTTTACATTGGGCATCTTATATTTCATTTTCAGTAATCTCATAATAAAAATTATTTGACAAATTTGTCCACAACATGAACAGGAAGTAGCACAAGTTCATCCAATCATATTTTATGACACCGGACACCAGGAGCAGATCGCTTATGTATAATGAAAACTCCAGTTAAAGCAAACCCCAGATGAATTTTTATTTGTACCTGAGTGCTGTGTGATTAGAAAAAAAGTCCAGTAGTTGGAGAAATATGCTGAAACTTCAACATATTGCTTTCTAACCCATACTATAGCCTTAGCTACAGCCATGTTTAGTGATTTCACACTCCCTTAGTTTTAATCTCCATTTGAGCTCCAAAATTTCATTAACAGCATTTTACATTTGGCTGACGCCCTTATACAGAGTTTACAATTTATACACAATTGAAGGTTAAGGGCCTTGCTCAGGGGCCCAGCAGTGGTAACTTGGAAGGACCTGGGATTCAAAGTTACAACCTTCTGATCAGTAGTCCAACCCCTTAACCATTAAGCTACCACATTACTTCACTGATTGGGAAGGCACAGGTGAAACAAGCCATTGTGTAGTGAGTGCAAATAATAAATAAAAAAAATGAAAAAGTACAGAACTGTAAATTTAGTGCATATTAGTTTGATTGAAAGCTTTTTCGGTTACAGATTTTCTGTTTAGTATGTTTGGTATTCAAGGGAATGTGGCATTAAGCATGAAGTAGTATAGCACTGCAGATTTAAATAAACAGAAATCATGAATAAATCTGCCTTTAGCTGTGGGTCATAGTTTGCCCCACATTATTCTGCACATACTATGCAGTCCCTACAGGATTTTGCCAGGATTTTTCTGATTGTTCAGTCCAGAAGTGCTGGATTTTGTTTTTGTAGATTTCAAACTTTGTGAGTTCAGCCTACTTGAATTGGTGAAAATGCAAGCGCAGGATTCCTTTTTTAAAACTCCTTCCGGTGAAAACACATATGTAATTACTTTCTATGATAGCTGCATTCATGCTCGAAACACTTGAATCAGAGAGAGCTCCGGCCGAATGCACGTTGTGGTGACGTCGAACGGCAGGTCTCGGCCAAAATCTGTGGTAATTTGGGAAAATTACATAGTTTGTGTGATTTTGCATACATTTTTCAATCTCAAAATCGTGAGATCCTAGAGGGACTGATTTTGAGGTCCCATGATATAATCTGTTGCTTATAGTTTTGTTGCATTGTTTTTAATAGATGTTAGATAGACATTTCATTTTGGTCCAATTAAACGTTCTCAATCGTAAACAGCAAGTCGCAAACGATAGCAAAGAGTAGCAGATAAAAATAGCCTGATAAAAAATAAGTTATCCCTTACGATGATGACAGCATGACACAAATTGTCGACTGAATTCCCGTTTCTCCCCCAGTACTGTATATATGGGAGTTTATCCATGTCCATGCATTTCTCAGTTTCAGGTATGACGCTACATATTTTCTGGTAGAATGTATTTCTTTGTGTTAGGAAGTACAATTCTGTTTCCATCACTCAGCTGACAGTAAGTGCACAGCCGGTCCTCTCTGGACAGTCAGGTCTGTCTGTGCTGACCTTTCCAGGCTGTACTTACTCAGTCTGTACATTGTCAGGGCAAGTTTCCTGGAGTGAGGTATACAGCTGTTTTTTTGTGTGTGTGTGTGTGTGTGTGTGTTTTAATTTTAGGGCCATATAACACGCAATTCAGTTTGATTTCAGTTGTTTAGAGCTTTTAACAATGTAAGTTATCACAAAGCAGTTTTACAGAAATCTGGCTCTAAAAATTTCATTTCTGTTTATCACTAAAGTGTGTTTCTTTATTATATATTAGTAGCTTATGTGAAGTTGTCACATGTGTTAGTTTTACATATAGGTAATAATGTCAGAATTGAGCTTTAGAACCAACAGGTATAAAGTACTAGAGTTTATGCTTATTCCTGAAAAGGAATATTTTATGCCTGGTCTCTCTCTCTCTCTCTCTCTCTCTCTCTGTCTCTCGTTTCTCCATTGCCCTTCATTGAGGACTTTTAGTCAGTCTCTGTCTGTTGTTCAGATGTCACGGACAGCAGCCGGGGTTGATTTAAAACGAGGTCACTTTGCTATAAAAAGAGGCAGTGATATATGAGAGAATATCAGTGAGGCCAAATATGCAATTGACATTTTATTAGAATGAACTTGAAATAAATATCACCTGATGAAAGGGGAAAAAACACCTGATTTAAAATAAAACACCTTTGGGGATTATAACCTCCATGGACTTCCATAATAAAAAAGCATACACTATAAACTGTTGTAATTTTGACATAATTGGACAAATTATTCTCCACATGACATATTTCACAAATAATTAATGAACAAGGATGCTCAGCAGGTTATGAAAGCCACTATTTAACTCAGGAAGTGAAGGACTATCATTATTGTGAACTTAGTGACTTGGAAAAGATGCATGGAAGTGTTACAACATAATTCATGTACAATAAGAGGTGAATGCGTCATCTCAGATAACTAATAACCCTCACACACTGGGAGCCATTGTTTGTGCAGATGAGTTTTTCACTAATATTTGCTGCTAACAGTTATTAGAAGAGAGATAACAGTTAATATAAAGTCCCATTCATTATCTAAAGCACCAAATGTTGTAATTGAAAAGTAATTGACAAAAACACTGGAACCTAGTGCATATGTACAGGAAGCCCTGCCCCAAACTACAAGTCGGTATGGTCGATTCACACTAGTAACAAAGCTAGCTGACGTTCAATCTGCTAAATGGTCTACATAAGTATAGAATCTACAGAACATTCACATAATCCACTGCTATTAATTCTGCAAAACCCTATCATTCCAACCATACCTGTCATAGCAACCCATATAAATATCTAGAGAATTTATATGCCATGATTTAGCACAGCTTAGTTGATTAGCACCAGGAACTTTAATAGTTTGCGTAGCTTCGTTACCCAAAATACCTAAATTAGTCTGCTACCTTGCAGCTAGCTCAATTATTCACTGCATTTACTTATTGCACATTTCATGCGGTCATTCATCTTCAGTAACCACGTTATGTTTGTTTATAACAATTGTGATATTGTCAAATTTTAGAAACAGTTGCAGGAGTATTCATTCATTCATTCATTCATTCATTCATTCATTCATTTATAGGAAATTCATTTTTTTTTTTGTTAAATATTGTGCTTTGTTGTCCAAATGTATAGCTACACTGGACATGTAATACTGGCTTTCTTCATAGTTGCCTTTCTGGTTACTAAAGATGGGGGTGGTTAATGGCCCAAGAGGCATGTATATAACAAGACCGATTACATGGGTGTGTAAACACATCCCAGAATCTTAGTTTTGTTCAACACTCACATAACAGTTACTACTATAAAGATAAATCAATCAGTGGGTAAAATATGAACTTGACTGAAGTAAATAGTTATTGCTTATCTTTTAAGCAATTTGTGCAATTTCTAAGCTTGCATGCCCATGTGTGTGTGTGTTTGCGTGTGTGTTTGTGTGTGTGTGTGTGTATACACTTTAGGAGAGCCAGCAGAAAAGGATGACTGGTAAGAGTCAAACAAGCAACGTGACCAACAAGAATGACCCACGTTCCCTCAACTCCAGAGTCTTTATCGGAAACCTCAACACAGCCATTGTCAAGAAGGCCGACATCGAGGTCATCTTTGCCAAGTACGGCAAGATTGTGGGCTGCTCCGTGCACAAGGGTTACGCCTTTGTCCAGTACATGAGTGAGAGGAACGCCCGGGCTGCCGTCGCCGGGGAGAATGCCCGGATCATAGCAGGACAACCGCTGGGTGAGTGTGTCTGCCATGTGTGTATCAAACAGCCAGGTGCTTTATTCTGATAACTCTTTTAGAAATTTCACACAGCCTCCAGCTAGTTTTTGATGCAGACCACGTTTGATTATGATTGTGTTTCTTAGACATGAAAAGTACTTTTGGGTTGTTTGCTACGAAAGGAGAAAAAGTGGTGCATTTTTCCTGATGAGGACCTGAAAAAAAGAGGAGTGATGTTGAGTTATCTGTCATTGCAAGAATCTTTGGGGAATACTGTGATGACAGCTTTAGAAAGTGTCTTATATTTGAAAAGTGCATTGAGAGAACTGTTGGTCTAATTTGCTATGCTAGACTCTGAGTCCCTCGTGTCCATCTGTGCAACATGGCCTTTATCTGCGGCATATTCCGAGTCAAGATACAGAAATGAAAATACAGGGAAAGGAATTTGCTCTTTTTTGCACAGCAGTTAATTACCATGAACTTCTGGACTCTTGTAGACCTGATGCATCCAGTTCATCCTTTTGAAACATGAATTTAACTTTAAGCACACAGTGAATTAAAGAAGCAAGTCAAAGTCTGAATGGTGGTTAACAAGACCTTGAAGTCGATATTCGCTCTAGCAACCGACAAAGCAATGACATTTCATTTCTCTGTATGTGTATGCAGCTGTGATTTCAACACAGCATTTTCTCCATTCAGTGCATATGAGGCATACCAGGGTAAACCAACAAATCCAAATAATTGGTTTGAATAATTCCTCTGAAGTCTGTGGTCTGACATTTCTTCAGTTTCCCACTAACTTTAGTCCCCATTTAATGTAAGTAAAGCATGAATGTGATTCAGGTTAGTTCTTCAGCTCTGCTTTTTGGTTTGTTCTGCATCACAAAAGAGAGGTCTCGGAAACCAAAATCGATGTTTTCCTACGTACAAGTGGGTTGATTTAGAGTCTCACTGCAATCAAAACACGGTGGTATTCAACTGGAACTGGACCAGGAGCATCTCACGCTGACCTTCTCAGGCCAGTTATTTTGGTCAACACCCAACTGTGTTCTCTGTATTCTTACCTGCCTAAACAAACCAGACAGCTAAACACACCAGAGTTCAATTGAAACAGACTAAACGCTACATATACGTATATCAAACCCTTATTGACATATCTACAAAATGCCATTTTTTTCTTTCTTTCATTTAAATTCTTACCTGATAAAGTGATTTCTGTCACTACTATTTGCTTTGTAAACATGTTTACTCTGAGCATCTTGACTGTCAGTGGCAGACTGTTCGTGAATATCTATTTGGATGAATATCTGCATTATTTTCCTCTAGCTGCTCTATCTTTCATAGAAGAAAGATATAGCAGTGACCTTGAGAGAGGTGTGCTGTAAAAAAAAAAAAAAAAAAGAGGGATTAGTTTAGCTTTTATCTGCTGTCCTGTAATTCACTTGACCTGCTTTATTAAAAAGTCACCCAGCTATTTGCTTTTCGCAATGCAATCTACATGATAAATAATTTAAAAAGTCATTAAGAGCAGCCATTGCCATGTAATTGGATGCACAGGGTCAGTTAGTAAATATGAGGAGATCGAGAGAAGAGAGAAATATTTGAGGAGCAAATCAAGCTTTGGCTGATAATGCTATGTATGTTAGGTATTTGTGTATGTAGTGAAAGCTTGGATTGTCAGAAATCTGGCACTTGTATCTAATGCAAATAAGCGCACAAGCCTTCATGATAACCCTGTAACAAAATAATGAGAAAATTCAGATTGTTCAAGGGAACCCTGATGATATATCCTTTAAAAAGAACATAGTGGTTAGTTTAGCATTAGACATTAATGCTAAATAGCAAGCCAAAGGTTCCATATGTTACCGATAAGGTTGAAGAGACCAAAAAAAATTGTTGCTCTTTTTTCTACCATTGCATACTTTTGACTTCTACTTATTATATTTTAAAATAAAAGTCAAAAGAAAATAATTTTTTGAGAAAATAAAACCCAGTTCCCATCACTGTAGTCTACATTTGTATATATTACCATTCAACTACAGTAGTTTGTATTGTCACCATGATCATTTGAGATATTAGCAATAAAGATGCTTTTAGTTAGCCCTAGCTAATGTTTTCTGAAATTCCTCGGTCAGTGGGTGAAAGAGCCACTAATTCAACATCAGTGACTAAAATTAGTGTGCGATTCAAGCCAGGCCTCTTATTCACTTGAGAATCTTCCATGTATTTTCTTTGGTTCATTCTTCTTCTTCTTTTTTTTACAACCAAGAGTTTCTCAGTTTCTTCAAATGAGAGAAGAATTTGTAGCTGTACTTAATCTTTTATTGGTTGGATGAGCAATTGCACTTTTACTTGAGTAAAGAAAGTGAGTACTTTTACCACCTCTAAAATACTTAATAATTAGCTGTGCCACCATTTAGCTTTCTTTTCTTCTTCTTCTTCTTCTTTTTTTTTAAAGAAAATAAAGACTGTCTTGTTTTCTATCAACTCACTTTGGAGATTAGTAATTCATGGTACAAAGTTCACCCAGATGAACAAGGTTTGAAACTAAATTAAGCACTACTGCAAGCAAATTCCCTTTTCCTTTCCAGTGAATTGACTGTTTCATGAGGTGAATGTTATTGGTGTTCGGTCTGGCGCCTGCTGCTGAACACAGATGTCCTACAAATTACAAATTACAGAAGTACATGGACACAGATATTTGTATTGCACAAGAAATGAAAGATTATAATAACCAGGCACTTTATTTATCACACTATTTTCAAGGAATAGGAGAACCCTTATAGATAACTTCCTGGAGAGTTATACAAATAAGGTTTTGACTAAACCAAATACTCAGTATGTCTATATATATTTAGACACATTCAGAAAATGTAGTGAGGATGAATATTTTCATTGTAGCTTACACAACAGGATGATGGGCTTTAAACTGAAGTACAGAGCAACCACATTGTTCACAGTCTCGGCCCAAATTACACAAAACTTATGATGAATAATTCCTGACAGCATAGCACACTCACTGTGGCTTTTTTCCAGTATATGCTAGTTTAATAACAGATTTAATCGATGTGTAGGGATTTGGAGCTTTTGGAAGAGCAACCAAGAAAAAGGAAAAGGACAAAAAAAAAGAAACCATGGTCTAGTGAACTAAATGCACTCCTGCCACTTTGTTCCTGTGTGAAATAAACAATAATAACTTTGTAAAGAAGCACAATGCACCAGGAACTGGGCAACATGAAAGAAATACAGTTACAATAAGAAAAAATAACAGCTGACAAAGAGACAATGATGAGTACTTCTTGTGCAGTAACAATAAAAAAAAAAACAGCTTAGCTATGTCTCTTTTTCTTTGCATTATTTTCTCCTTTTCCTTAGTGAGAGGAGCTGAGAGGTGAGGAAGGAAAGTATTAGCTAGTCCACCAGGCAAGGAAAAGCTCCAATCTGCTGTCCAGCCAAAGGTTTTCATTTCACAGCTAGTTAGCTATTTAAGTACAGTTCAGCATTTTGGTACCTGATGCCACTGACTCTGTTATTGTCTTGAGATTCTGCTGAACCTTTTAGACCAAAGGGTATTTGTTACTGGGAGATTATTTATGCCTCCTTACTGAATGATAATGTCTTTCTTTGTAGTCCCTTGATTTTTGTATTTGCGTACAATTGTTTGTGCAGATTTCTTGGGGTACCTTCGGTTGTCTGGAAATCGTGCCTAAATAGGATTTTTTTTTCTGAGATCTTTGAGTTGCTTGTATTATTCCATGGTATTTATGGGCAAAATGTCACTGACCCTTAAATACAACCATAGCTGCACTCTCATTAACTTGTAGTTATGACTGGCATTAATTATAAATTGTCCAGTCAGAAGCCTCTAATGTTATTATATCAATTTCTGGAATTGCCCAAACAATTTAAAGGAGGGGGGCAACTAGGCGTTTAAGGAGATGGGCAACTAGGTGTTTAAAGAGATGGGCAGCTAGATGTTTAAGGAGACTGGCAACTAGGTGTTTAAGGAGACTGGCAACTAGATGTTTAAGGAGACTGGCAACTAGGTGTTTAAGGAGATGGGCAACTAGATGTTTAAGGAGATGGGCAACTAGGTGTTTAAAGAGACATGCAACTAGATGTTTAAAGAGATGGGCAACTAGGTGGTTAAAGAGATGGGCAGCTAGATGTTTAAGGAGACTGGCAACTAGATGTTTAAGGAGACTGGCAACTAGGTGTTTAAGGAGATGGGCAACTAGATGTTTAAGGAGACTGGCAACTAGGTGTTTAAGGAGATGGGCAACTAGGTGTTTAAAGAGATGTGCAGCTAGATGTTTAAGGAGACTGGCAACTAGATGTTTAAGGAGACTGGCAACTAGATGTTTAAGGAGACTGGCAACTAGGTGTTTAAGGAGATGGGCAACTAGGTGTTTAAGGAGATGGGCAACTAGGTGTTTAAGGAGATGTGCAACTAGGTGTTTAAAGAGATGGGCAGCTAGATGTTTAAGGAGACTGGCAACTAGGTGTTTAAGGAGACTGGCAACTAGATGTTTAAGGAGACTGGCAACTAGGTGTTTAAGGAGATGGGCAACTAGATGTTTAAGGAGACTGGCAACTAGGTGTTTAAGGAGATGGGCAACTAGGTGTTTAAAGAAACAGGCAAATAGGTGTTTAAGGAGACAGGCAACTAGATGTTTAAGGAGATGGGCAACTAGGTGTTTAAGGAGACTGGCAACTAGGTGTTTAAGGAGACTGGCAACTAGATGTTTAAGGAGACTGGCAACTAGGTGTTTAAAGAGATGGGCAACTAGGTGTTTAAAGAAACAGGCAAATAGGTGTTTAAGGAGATGGGCAAATAGGTGTTTAAAGAAACAGGCAAATAGGTGTTTAAGGAGATGGGCAACTAGGTGTTTAAAGAGATGTGCAGCTAGATGTTTAAGGAGACTGGCAACTAGATGTTTAAGGAGACTGGCAACTAGATGTTTAAGGAGACTGGCAACTAGGTGTTTAAGGAGATGGGCAACTAGGTGTTTAAGGAGATGGGCAACTAGGTGTTTAAGGAGATGGGCAACTAGGTGTTTAAAGAGATGGGCAGCTAGATGTTTAAGGAGACTGGCAACTAGGTGTTTAAGGAGACTGGCAACTAGATGTTTAAGGAGACTGGCAACTAGGTGTTTAAGGAGATGGGCAACTAGGTGTTTAAAGAAACAGGCAAATAGGTGTTTAAGGAGATGGGCAACTAGGTGTTTAAAGAGATGTGCAGCTAGATGTTTAAGGAGACTGGCAACTAGATGTTTAAGGAGACTGGCAACTAGATGTTTAAGGAGACTGGCAACTAGGTGTTTAAGGAGATGGGCAACTAGGTGTTTAAGGAGATGGGCAACTAGGTGTTTAAGGAGATGGGCAACTAGGTGTTTAAAGAGATGGGCAGCTAGATGTTTAAGGAGACTGGCAACTAGGTGTTTAAGGAGACTGGCAACTAGATGTTTAAGGAGACTGGCAACTAGGTGTTTAAGGAGATGGGCAACTAGATGTTTAAGGAGACTGGCAACTAGGTGTTTAAGGAGATGGGCAACTAGGTGTTTAAAGAAACAGGCAAATAGGTGTTTAAGGAGACAGGCAACTAGATGTTTAAGGAGATGGGCAACTAGGTGTTTAAGGAGACTGGCAACTAGGTGTTTAAGGAGACTGGCAACTAGATGTTTAAGGAGACTGGCAACTAGGTGTTTAAAGAGATGGGCAACTAGGTGTTTAAAGAAACAGGCAAATAGGTGTTTAAGGAGATGGGCAACTAGGTGTTTAAAGAAACAGGCAAATAGGTGTTTAAGGAGATGGGCAACTAGGTGTTTAAGGAGATGGGCAACTAGGTGTTTAAGGAGACTGGCAACTAGGTGTTTAAGGAGATGGGCAACTAGGTGTTTAAAGAGATGGGCAACTAGGTGTTTAAAGAAACAGGCAAATAGGTGTTTAAGGAGACGGGCAACTAGGTGTTTAAGGAGACTGGCAACTAGGTGTTTAAAGAGATGGGCAACTAGGTGTTTAAAGAGATGGGCAGCTAGATGTTTAAGGAGACTGGCAACTAGGTGTTTAAATATATGGGCAAATAGGTGTTTAAGGAGACGGGCAACTAGGTGTTTAAAAAACAGTCAATTAGCTGTTTAAGGAGACAGGCAACTAGGTGTTTAAGGAGATGGGCAGCTAGCTGTTTAAGGAGATGGGCAGCTAGGTGTTTAATGGTATGGGCAGCTAGGTGTTTAATGGTATGGGCAGCTAGGTGTTTAATGGTATGGGCAGCTAGGTGTTTAAGGGGACGGGCAACTAGCTGTTTAAGGAGATGGGCAACTAGGTGTTTAAAGAGATGGGCAACTAGGTGTTTAAAGAAACAGGCAAATAGGTGTTTAAGGAGACAGGCAACTAGGTGTTTAAGGAGACTGGCAACTAGGTGTTTAAAGAGATGGGCAACTAGATGTTTAAGGAGACTGGCAACTAGGTGTTTAAATATATGGGCAAATAGGTGTTTAAGGAGATGGGCAACTAGGTGTTTAAAAAACAGTCAATTAGCTGTTTAAGGAGACAGGCAACTAGGTGTTTAAGGAGATGGGCAGCTAGCTGTTTAAGGAGATGGGCAGCTAGGTGTTTAATGGTATGGGCAGCTAGGTGTTTAAGGGGACGGGCAACTAGCTGTTTAAGGAGATGGACAGCTAGGTGTTTAAAGATATGGGCAACTAGGTGTTTAAGGGGACGGGCAACTAGGTGTTTAAGGAGATGGGTAAGAAGGTGTTTAAGGAGACAGGCAATTAGGTGTTTAAGGAGATGGGCAATTAGTGTTTAACCATATGGGCAACTAGATGTTTAAAGAGACAGGCAGCTACGTGTTTAAAGAGGCAGGCAACTAGGTGTTTAAGGAGATGGGCAAGGTGTTGAATGTAAATATGTAATGCTCTGGTATTCTGATATAGTGAATCAAAGCTGAAATAAATCTGTCTATAATCAATTTTAAATAGTTGATTTAGTTGTGAACTATTTAATTGGCAAAAGAAATTTATGGTAGCATGAAATATTTAATATCTTTAGCCTATGTGTATGTAAACCTTTGGCCTCAACATAAATATCCAGGATATGCAATCTGCTTCTCTCCTACTCAGCTAGGCTAACGATTTGTCCATTCCTGGTCCTACATGCTGCACATATTCTGCTAAGCATGAGAAAAAGCTAATATCTACTGATCAAACATTTTTATTTTGCCAAACACTTATTTTCCATGGTCAAAAAGTTATTAATTATATCAAACTAGTTTTGTTCATTATTGCAGTATGACTCCATTCCAAAATAAAACAGTTGAGGGAAACTGCAAAGGCGAGATTGTAACAGAAAAAAATAGTCAAGGTAGAAGGAGGAGAGAGGAAATGAAATCACAGGTCACTTCAGATATGCACTTGAGGTCTAATCCAAGCACAGAACTAAGTGAACTATTATTTACAGATATGAAGCAGACGGCAGATAGCTAGTGGCAGATGGCAGGCGAAGTGTATGATGGTAAATTTTCCTGTAATCAGACAAGGCTGCAGGAGCTGTAAGTCTGTCTGGCCCTCGGCGCGTCTCGGTCTCAGGGCCGTGAGAGTAAGTGCACACACAGACCGATGTACGATTGTGGCTCATCTCTTAATCTCCCCTCAACACAAGCCTAGAGCCTGGAGGCTACTGTGAGAACAATGATATTGTGGATCCGGATGCTCCCAGTACTGCAGGCATGTACCTGTGCCTCTCTCTCTCTCTCTGTCTCTCTCCCTCTCTCTCTGTCACATGCTCATGGATCTGCCCACTTCCCTGTATGTACAGAGCAGAGCCGTGTTTAATGGAATCTAGTCAGGCGGTGCAGATAGCATCACCAGTGGCTCTGCACCGGCATGATAAAGTGCATCGCTCTCCTTTTGGAGTCACCCAAAAACGACTCCGCGAACTGTGCACGATGCTACATATTAATACATTCTGACATTTCTCAGTGATAAGGTAAAAGGGAATTTATTTATTTTTTTATTTATTTATCCCTTCATATACCCTTTTGTTTGCTTTTACTAAGTATTTATCTCTAGAATCCATTTCCATCAAAGCCAAACAACTTTGTCAGTTTCTACAGTCACATCTGATACAAGAGAGAGAGACATTTTTTTTGTGTCTTTGTGTCATGAAAAAAAGAAAAAGAGGGAAGATACCAGTGAAAGGTTGTCTGGATTACACTGCATTTCATTAGCATTATGGTGTGTGTGTGTGTGTGTGAGATTTAGCCTAGATCTCTTACAGACGTAGCATTATTTAGCAAGAATTATAATGATGTCAGTGAAAGGTCTTCGCACAGATATGATCTTTTATATGTAAATATATATATTAAAGACATACTCGTTCATTTTCATACACTATTATTTTCCAGATCCAAATCTATTGTGACAGATTGCTTGGTTGATTTGCTTAAACATGGAAGCTATTTTCATATCTGGGTCCAAAACCATCTCCAGTCCTCTTAAATGTGGCTTTCAGTTTTCAGCTTTCAGTACATTTCAATACAGTTTGAATCATGTGTGAAAGCAAACACAGAGACATTGTGTAACAGAAAGGCATGTTGTCTGCATGCTGCTACAGCAGGTAGAATTGTCTCCTCATAGCTCCAGCATCCCAAGTTCAGATCAGTTCACTGCATATCTGCATGTTTCCTTTCTCTTCTCCAGTTTTTTGTATCGCCTGCCCTAGTAGGTGGTTTGGCTAAATAAATCCCTCTAGGTGTGAATGAGTGTGTGAATGTATGTGACTGATGCCGTGCATTAGACTGGCATCATATTTCCTGCCTCACACCCAGTGTTCCTGGGCTAGGCTCAAGATCCAGTGCAACCCAGTCCCGGATAAAGAGCTTACTGAAATTGTGAGTGAGAAAGCAGTCGTGGTCTGCAGAGGAAATAGAAAACGCTTCTAGATGAGTTTGAGTGAAGAATTAATTAATAGCACAAGTGACTGTAATGTCGAATAAATTTGAATTATATCTATATACACGAAGAATATTTGAACAAACTGCTTTACTCAAGCTTTTAATCAGTGTCAGACAAAAGCAAAGAAGCACTAATTAAATGAATATCAACTAAATAAACAGTAATGAGAATCATTTAGCAAGGAATCCGCATACAGGAGAAGGGTGAGTTGTCAAAATGAAGTTGTCAAACTGTTCCATGGTTCGGAAGGAACTCATCCGTGTGAAACAAACTTGCTATGATGATGTATTTTCACAAATAGGTGGAGACTCAAGTAAACAGGTTGTGTCTTAAAAAAATATCCAAATGTCACAAGATGTCCTAAAAACACATCCAGGAACCAGTTCCTAATTGTCGCAACTATTAGTCGACAAAACTGACAATGTTAATAATTCAGGTATCATTTAGTCACCCAGCAATTAAATGGGTTTAAAGCAAGAGTGCATAGGCCACTGATGCTATTAGCATTCAGCTAGTTATGTGATAGTTCAGAGTTATCATGTTTAGGAATAAAGATGTTAGTTAGACTCAGCGTCTTGGATCCTTGGTGAAATCCATGCAGTCATTAATTTACCATTAATAAATGTAATTTGACATCTCTGGATGAATTTTGTGAACTTCCTGTACAAGTTAGTATAAATGTAGAAATGAGAGTGAATAATTTAAAGCTGTACCTTTTCCCCAGCATCTTTATTTAAATTAGTTATTATTATAATTTTATCAGAATTAATAATCGGGGAGCACCTATGGTGATTCTTATCAATTACTGGTGCTTTTATTTTGTAGTTTTATTTGCATATTTTAGAAAATACAGATGAACCTCCCTGTATCTTGTTTTTTTATTAGCTCACGCTTTGGAGATATGCGAAGGACAAAGTTCAGATGAACATGGTGTGAAACTACTGCATGCAAATTCCTTTCTTTCTCCTTTCCCATGAACTGAGTTTAATGAGATGAATTTTATTTGTCATGCTTCCCACCTATTAGTTAAGTCTCCTGTCAGTCTGAAAGGGTCGTATGCTCCCTCGCGTGAAGCCGCTGTATCTCTGAGAAGTGCCGTCATACGAAGACTGCACATGGAGAAGAGTGCTAACTTCCTTATTCTGTATAAATGAGCTTACTCTTGCATGATTGTCGCTGAGGTTGAGGAGAAAGCACTGCTATCTGAAGAGCACGGCCAATTATTCTCTCTCCGATTCCTGGTCACGGATGGCTGTGGCTTCATCGGGATCTGCGTGTCCCCTGATGTGATATGGAGAGCTCAGAGACACTCTGGACCCCCTAATTACATGGATTTCTGATACTTTTTATATCCTGGGAAAATGTGCTGTTCCTCCACTGTGAATGATAAACATGTTTGCTTTGTGAAGATGTTATTATCATTCTTTCAAATTAATAAAACATGCACATAGCTGCTCTAAATGCATCAGGGATGTGGTGCTTGAAATATGGTGCAGCAGATGCCACGTTTGATAGACACTTGACGCTTTGCCGAGCCTCATTCCCCCTCAGCCCTGAGGATGTGTGTGTGTGTGCGTGTGTGTGTGTGTGTGTGTGTGTGTGTGAGAGAGAGAGAGAGAGAGAGAGAGATTCAGTGAAGTCTTGCATGCAAGTGTTGTCACTGCAAGTCGAATTTGAAACATTTCTCATTGCCTAATAATTAAGGCTCCTAGTTTTTTTTTTATGCACTTCTGGAGAAATCTCATCCATTTCACATGTAGTCATGTGTTTTCTGTTCAAAAATGATGTGCATTTCCTCATTATGCCCTGAAATTGCACATGTGAAAGAAAGCGATTTGACACTGAGTAAATAATAAGTAATAAAGGTAAAACCTATGAGACAATAGATGAATCAAGAATCATGTGGGGGGTTTGGGGGGGGGGGGCTGACATGGAAAATAAACAAATTGTTTGAAAAAATTAAATGAAAATAAATGAATCATGTCAGAATAAAGTGACATGAAAATAAATGAATCCTGCCTAAAACAATTACATGAAAATCTCTGAATTATTTGCAACTAAAAAAAATAAATCCCAATAGATGAATTATGGGCTTAAAGTATTAGGAAGTTAATAATTTAAAAAAAATATATATATATTTTAAAAAGGGACATTTGACAACAAATGAATCATGTGAGAATAAAAAATGCAAAAATTAACTGGAAAATAAGAAGCACATACTACAGGTGAAACGTGTCTAATAGCATGTATGTAAAATTCAGAAGATTGTATGTCTTATCTCTACATGTGTCTTTTAGTTATATCTTCTACCTGCTTGCCTTTTACCTCCTAGTTTTATATACAAGTTTTATTTGTAGTTTTCAGGTTTTGACCATATCTCTGTGTAGAATGAGTACAGGTGACCCTGTTCGAGCAACATGCTATAAAACTGAACCGTGAATTGTGAAACAATTCTCAAAGACTCAATTAAGAGAATTTGCACATCCTGCTACCCGTGGTTCCTTAACATTACTTTAACATTGGCCTTCCCACACAAGTTCACGTTCCATTACCTGATTAAATATAAATAAGACTTTACAGCCTTGTTGTCTGACCTTGATTAGCTGAGTTCAGTAGCTCAAGGCTGGCTGTGTTAGTGGTTAGAATGCAGAATGTTACTGAATTTATCCAGTCGTGGGTGTCTGTATAGGAACATGGAGATGATAGAATACAAATTATGTGTTAATATAAATACTGGCACTCCAAAGGAAGTAAAATAAATCTCTCTCTCTCTCTCTCTCTCTCTCTCTGTCTCTCTCTCTCTCTCTCTCTCTCTCTCTCCCACTCTCTCTCTCTGTCTCTCTCTTTCTAAAACACAGCATGTCATCTTTCAGTGAGAGTTCCCGCTACTGAAGACTTTCCCTCGCTGGGAAACTTTGCAAAGCATCATAACTGTTATAGATCGCTGAGACTCCTTGCACTACATCAATATAATATACTGTACATCGTATCATAACAAAAACTGGACCGCTTCAGCACTTGTACAGTTTTTGTTTTGTTTTGTTTTGTTGTAGGATCAGTTCAGTAATATTTATTTTATATTTATGTATTAATAAAATGGTAAAATTGAAAAAATAATGCATAAATAGTTTGGGTGTCTGATTTAATTGATATAAACACTTGATAATATTCTCACTTCATGCAATATATTATCTTTATATATATATAAATATATATATATATATATATATATATATATATATATATATATATATATATATATATATTTTTTTTTTATTATTATTATTATTTTAGTTCATCTATTTATTTTTTTTTTTTTCTCCAAGAGTTAAAGACATTTCCCTTATATAAAATACATGTCTTGTTTCCATGGTGAGTTTATTAGATCTGTCTGAATTCCCAGCCCTATAAAGTGTGTGTGTGTGTGTGTTTGTGTTTGTTTGGGAGTGTTTGGCTGAATGTTTTGGGGAGTTGGAGCTCACGTACAGCAGACGGGCCCCTCATCGCCCCAGGTGAGAGGCAACACTGCGCATAATGAGTTTGGACTTTGAGGTCCGTGGTGCAAATTTCTGGCAGCATGGCGAAACACTGGAGGCTTAGTGTGTCACTCCGCTTTCCTTGGAGCGAGACAGAAATCTCTACCTCTGTCAGGCCCGCCGTGTCAGGCAGGAAAGAGAAAAGGCTGTGGCATTTGTCTGCGTCTCACTGAGAGAGACCTTTCCAGAATTATCCCTGGCACAGATTTAAATACACTCAGGATGTAAAAAAATATATATTAGAAACAATCACCATTCTCTGTGCATGATGCTACAAAGAGTGTAAGACATATTTAGACTTTGTCTTATACTTTAAGTATATAGTGTTTGATTTGTTGCCATCTAGAAGTGTTTTTTTTCTTCAGTCCTCCTAGTCAGTGTTGAGGTTGATCTCAGGAACACTGGGAGTGAAGCACCCCAGATGAGTTGCCCATTCCCTGTTCACTGCAGGGCATTATACACACACACACACACACACAAACACACAGTTATTTACACCTAGGGGCAACGTAGTAGAGCCAATCCACCTACATGCATCTAGGTGGGAGGAGACCAGGGAACCCAGAGGAAGCGTACACATACAGAGAACTTGCTCAGGACTGAACGAAGGACCCTGTAGGTGTGTGTCGGTATTGCTACCCCCTGCACTGTAGATTGTATTTCAATTTCCTAATGATAAAGATAACTAAAAAAAGAAGGGGATTCGGGAGGGAATCTACAGGGGATTAATTAATGTTCTGATTTTGGAGTTTTAGTTTAATTCTTGGTCTATTAGAACCATGGTGCCTAACTGGTTGGCACATTTACTTGCACCACAAGGGTTGGGGGTTCAATTCCAGAGTGTTAAGCCCCATGCATTGGGGGTTTCATCCAGGTTCTCCAGTTTCCTTCTCAAATCCAAGGACACATGCTGTAGGCTGATTGGCATCTCTAAATTGTCCGTAGTGTGTGAATGTGGGTGTGATTTTTATCCTGTAAAAGGATGGCACCCTGTCCAGGATGTCTCCCGCCTGGGATAGACTCCAAATTCACACCGGCCCTGTGTGGGATGAGCAGTACTGAACATGGATGGAGAGATTTTATTTCTAATTTTCAAGAGATCCCTCTGAGCGACAACTAAAAACCCTTAAGATTAGTTTCACAATAGCATTCGATCACATGAGACTGTCCTGCCCTTAGAAAGGGCCATTGTTTTCAGCCAAATACAGATGTCATGATATTTTCACATCGAATCTCTGCTACCTTCCTTCTTGTCCTGCTGATTTGTTTTTGTTGTTTTGTTTTGTTTTGTTCTGTTGTAGGAGAGGCAAATAAAAAATCCTGTCATGCAACATAAACATTACACTTGTTTTTCTAGAGAAAACATCATTTCAACAATTAATCTGCTAAATTCGAATCGAGTTCAAGACGATATTAGTACAGTATCGAAGTTAAAATCTTTTTTAAACACCGGCAAATCAAAACCCACGTTTTGCCACACTCTTGATCAAAACAGCTACTTTTTTTTTTTACGTTTTATGAATTATGATATGCCGAGATTCAAGCTTGCAACATCCAAAGTGTACAAGTGTTAAAGAGCAAAGCTGAAAAGCTCTTCACATGTTGATAAAAATGTTTAATGGCAACCACTCAACAGTTAAAATCCATTAGGGAAATGATAATTTGGTGAGTAGGCCTCTCCAGCTGTTTATGTAACTAAGCCAGCCAAAAGGAGGAGCACAGTGTAAACAGAAAGTGTGTAAAAGTTAAGGAGCTTACGCTTTGGACTGGGCAGAGGGGCAACGACTATATGCAGTGAGCACTGGAATCAGATGGCTTTTTTTAATGACTCTCACAGCTCGATGCCAAATCTCATTACATCTGTAAAGCTAGAGGCGCTGACAGGAGATGCACACGGGTATTAAAGTTCCCCTGTTTCATTCAAGGTAATGGTTTATAATCTCACCTCTGTTACACCAATGACAGAGAGAGAGAGAGAGAGAGAGAGAGAGAGAGAGAGGAAAGCCACTCATCCCAAAACTACTTTACTGTGATATTGAATTTTGTAATTAAACACCAGGGAAGACTTCTGTCAGCAAAATAGGCAGAGATGCTAAACGGCTTTACTTTCCTCATTCCCATAGATTTGATTTTATTATCAAAGTCAATTTGGCTTTCCTCCAGTGATCATGTTACATGCAACCGCACTGTTGATGTTTGAGTAGGGACTCTTGGATATATCAGGTTTGATAAATATATTTCACATAAAGTGGATTATTTCTGTCGGTTTCATTTTTCACGAAGTGTTCATATAGTGAATGTGTTTACGTGCAATCGTTATCCGATTTCAGATAGGTCACTTCAACATATCGAGAAATTAATAATACTCGTAAAACGGTGCACCCATAATGAAGCTAATTAAGTCAACACATGTATGCCGTTATACTTAATTAGATATCAGATATCAATATCCTTTTTACTTTTCTGGCCACAAGCTTTTAGAGAATTAATTCCGGTTCTCCGGGAACTTTCGGTATATATCAGCCGTGTACCAGTTTCCATGGTGTCTTAATGAGGTTTTTGGAGCTATAGGTAAGTTATAGTTACTAGACTGAAAAAAGTTCATAGAATGTGACTTTAACTTATTAAAGAGATCTGTCTGAAGCAATTAATGCACACTCCCTGTAACAAGTAACTGCTGTTTTCTAAATCTTTTGTGAGAAATAAAGTTAAATGGCAGCAGATCTTATGACAGGGGTGAAGTGACTTAGAAGTATGAATTCCAGGCACAGTGCTGTATTGAAGCTGTAACATTATACCACTTTATTAAATATTTATACTTAAATTTTGAGTATCTTGAATCATAGGAGGATTTTTTAATATCATATTTTAATGAGGAAAGAAAATGAAATGCCTTTTTAGACATTATTGAGCATAATAAGTGTTAGTGTAGCTATTCCTTGTCCTTGCCCACTGTGTGCATGTGGGATTGTATCCCAGTGTGGGGGCTATTTTAGCCTCTGGTTGTAAAGACCCCCTGCTGCTTACATTCTGCCTTTGATGATATGGACAAAGGGCACCTTCCCTTGGCTCCTCTGTGTGTATGAACATGCTTACGCAATGAGCCATGCCTTGAGCTGGACCTCTCCATGTGTTTTCCCGGCGCCGTGCCTTCACACACATATGTCCAGTATGAGAGTGCCAGGACAGGGCTGGTACATGGCCATCTTCCTCTAGACCTCACTTCAGAAGAGAATAGTGATGAAGGAAGTCTAGATTCCTCCTCTGGAGTCAGCAAGCAAAACTCATTACAAAGCATCTATTATTAATCAAACACAGACCTAATTTCCAACTTTTGTGGACTTTGCAAGTTTGTCTATTGTAACTAGGATAGATATGCAACGTCCACTCATTTATTCATAAATGGCCCAGTAGAAATGAGGGTCCTTATACCACACAAGCTGTTTCCACTGTGAGAAAGATCAAGACGGCTGATTTGTAAGAGCTGTATTATTAATAAATGTTATCTCATGCTGCGGACTTCTCCATAAACTCCCGAAATCAGCGTAAAAATATAATATGCTAGCATATGCTTCCTGAGGCAGCACGTTTGTTTTTTAAATAGTGAACCTTGCTTATTCCTCTGAGGCATGTTATAAGCACAAATTTGCTGACAGATTTTTTTTTACGATATCTGCATTCAGATAACAACAGAGGTTTTATTTTATTTCAGGAACATGAAGATCACATTATATTTCTCACAGGAGACCACAGAATATAATATATGCTTCGTTTATTCAAGGTGTTATTCGTATAGTTTAAAGCCTGAGCTTCGTTTCTTAATACAATACACAACAATTGACTGTGTGGGCGATGCTAAAGATGTTCATTGAGGTTCCTCTCCGGTCCATGCCGTCACGCACATACTGTATGTATAGTCTAGCTGTGCAAGGACAGAGCAGGGACACTGTCATTCTCTTTATTCCTCTTCCTGAGAGGAGCGTATAGACGCAGGAAGACGAGCCTCGTCTGTGGGAGTGAACTTGACAACTGGCCAAAGTCAGCAAATGAATATTCGTTAGATAGCCTCTATTATTCATCAAACACTGTGACCTAATTTCCAGCGCATGCAGACTCTGCAGATTGTTCTGTTTTAACACAGATCAGTTGTGACAAAGATGCATTCATACAGTGGCCCAGCAATTTGTGAAGTATTGTGACAAATCTATGTGGTTTCGTGGAAATATTAGTCATATACAGCTCTGGGAAAAAATAAGAGACCACTGCAAAATAATCAGTTTCTTATGTTTTTTTTTCTTACAGGTTCGTGTATCGGTGAGATGAACAGTTTTGTTTCATTTTTCTGTGAACTGCTGACAATATTTCTCCTAAATTCAAAATACAACTATAACATCCAGCTTCCTCTTGATGACATTCCAGAGGTTTTCAATAGGGTTCAAATCTGGAGATTGGGCAGTGCTCTCATTTCTTTCAAGAGCTGTATGTATATAGACCACTATTGGTAGGTTCTAAACAATGAATACTAGTCTATTGATGCTCTGACCGAGTCGCCTGACCATCACAGTTTGGTTTTTGTATTCTTAGGTTAGACTTTCCTGAATTAATATATGATTACTTATAATGCATTCACGAGATACATTCAGGAGCAAAGTCATAGCAAGTTTAGCTATACCTTAAAGGTGCTCTAAGCAAGATTATGGGGGGTGTGGAAGCTAAGGTGCTGAACTACTTATCGGAAGGTTGTGAGTTCAGATCCAAGATCCACCAAGCTGCTACTGCCGGGCCCTTGAGCAATGAAGTCTTAACCCTCGATTGCGCAGTTGTATAAAATGAGATAAATTGTAAGTCGCTCGGGATAAGGGCATCTGCCAAATGCCAGAAATGTAAATGAAGGATTAGTCAGGATTAAGTCTCTACAAACTGAGCAGGTGGTATTAAACAGAATTTCAATTATTTTTGTACTTGCTGATGGTGGTAGCATTTTAGCCTGACCTGTACTTTTGTCCACTATTCTATTCAGCTTCCTGATAGCCAAGTTATAACACTATCAACATGCAAAATTCAACTCATGAGAATGATCGAGTGCATTCAATGGTCTGTATAATGAGCTCACATGAGTTTAAAAGTTGGTAGCTAACCTCGGGTGAAAGCTGTTTCGAAAGAGTCAACCCACGATACGTATGTTGCCTTCAGGATGAGTTTTTTTGTTGACAGATTGGTGGAGTGGGTGCTCTGTTCTATTTTTAGCCCAAGCTTGGTGGCACGACTTCCTGTGAGGACCCTTGACATGGAATGCTTGGCTTGGGTCAGTTCTTTGTAAGCGGCCATAAAGTTTACATACGCTTGGTATTGGTAATATTGGTCATATTTTTGGGTAGCTGGAACGGATTATCTGCATTTACATTATTTTTTATGGGTAAATTCGTTTTGCACAATACAAATTTCCGCCTTAAGAACTCGCCTCTAGAACGAATTTAATTCATATGGCGAGGTTCCACTGAATTAACTTCATTAAATGACTGATTGTCCATTGTTCTGATATACATCATCCTTTTTACGTTAGTCTGAAATGACATCATTATATTATCTCAGTTGGAATTACTTTAACCTGATTTAATATTATCCTTGATGACAGGCTATATCAAGGAAACGGACCTCTTACCTCCTAATCTACTTATGGAAGCTCAACATTAGCGACACGTAATAAAAGATTATAAGTTTATGATGAAAAACAAGTTAACATCACCTCCAATCAGTCTCATCTCCTGAGGTAAATGTGAGTCATGGCTTTTGATGAACACAAGGCTATTCATTGCTCTTACTGAGTTGTCCGCTCATGTGCCAGTGCAGAAATAGTCACTGACGGATTTGTTTTGTTGGATAGATTTCACTATTATTAGCAACCAAATGTTGCAGTTCTGCAAAGAAATGCTACTGGTCAAAAGGTTGTGAGTTCAAACCCTGGCACATTCATGCTGCCACTGTTATGCCCTTGAGCAAGGCCCTGCTGCTTCTCTGCTTCAGAGGTTCTGTATCATGAGGGAAGTGGAGGCTCAGTGGTTAAGGCCGTGAACTACAGGGTTATAAGTTCAGATCTCACTGCTGCCCTGGTTAGGTTCTTGCCCTTTAACCTTCAACTGCTTAATAAGCAAGTTGCTTTGGATGAAAACAAATGTAACGTTCATGCCAGACTAATATTATCTGCTTGCTTCCTTCTTACAAATCTTATGAGTGTCTTGTTTTTATTTCATTTTTTTTAAATTACAAATGCTGATTCTTGCAAGAAAAAGAGTTTGGTTTGGATTATTTATCATTTTTGAAGTGTTGAATTTATAGTAGTGGTGCAGTGGTCTGTTCCAGTCTTGCAGCTGCAGTGTCCATGGTTCAATCCTGAGCTCAGATTACTGACTATGAGGACGTTCTCAATGCTGTCATGTAGCTTGGCTATGCTCAATTGAACCAGTGTATAAACTTGTGTGTCTGCAGAGGATTGGCATCCTGTCCTGGTGCCCAGTGTTACAAGGATTGCCTTCAGAATTCTTACTTAGTGAATAACTGAGTGCATACATACCAGACATTGCTGCTCTGAAATTCAAATCAGATTAGATAACAAAAAGCAAATGAAATAAAAGAGCAAATTATTACGTCATGACTTACAGTTGTTTGTAGTTTTCCACTTGTCTCCGCATGTCGTGTGAGAATATAGCAGCAGATCATTTGTTCCAGAAGTTTAACAGTTTCTATATGCCCATGCGACTGCCCAAGAGTTGTCTGTGTCAGTGGAGTGCGTCATGTCTGACTGTTAGCTTTGAAATCTGGCTGAACTGCATGCTGATGGATGAGGTGTTGAAGACCTTGATCTGTGCCCAGGGGCCAGTGCAAGAGCTTGATTGACAGAAAAAGACTGAGTACACATTTCCCGGGGTCTAATGGTGAAGATAGGAGTGGGATAACATGCCGCGCTATGCTGGCTAGCTAACTACAAAGAGCCGTACGCCTGCAGCTACAGTCAAGCTCAGAGTGCTAACGACATCTCCAGAGAGACATACTGCTAGGAGGCTGTTAGCGTGGCTCCAGGATACAAAGCCTCTGCAGAGGATCATCAGGACTAACATTATATATACCCAAGCCACATCCTAGCCCGTTTCTGCAGCCCTGCTGTAATTAGAATGGATGTTTCGTGTTGCTAATAGGTCACTGGAGTCAATGAAGCTATGCTAACCCAGTGACATAATGAAGCACTGCATTGAGCTGGTTGTCGGGGGCTTTCTCTCGCATGCTTCACACGCATTTACCAGCTAGATGATTCCAATTCTTGTTCTGTGTAGAGCTGTGTCTCAGTGCACACTTGGAGCATTTACAGATATCCATGACTTATTTATGAAGAATACAATATCTGGCCAGAGTCTGTTGCATTAGCATAAAAAGGGAAAAAAAAGAAGAGATGGATTACCCGTGGCTTTCTCTGAATGATGTGGAGCAAAATTAGGTGCATAAATAATAGCGATTTAGATTAAAAGTCCATGCTAAGTGGATTACTGTGGTTGCTATGCTGCAATCAATCATCATTTTGGAGGAATGTGATGCATGGATGGTGTAATCACACACCGAAAAACAATCACAGCCCTAAAAACAGCTACACTAACATCAGACCAGAGGAGCCAGCAGAGGGATTAATCACTGCCTCCTCCACACTGTTCTTCCTCACTCATTTTCTCGCTCAAATATAAGCTGACCTGACTCTTTGCACTCCTCATCCTGTTCCAAACAATTTTGTATTTCCTCTATTTTTTTTTCTTCATTCGATCCCACTCTTCTCTATGATCAACTTTCTCTTTCCCTTCCATTTCCTTCACTCACATTCTGTTCCACAGAAATGAAAGGTCAGGTCATTAATCTGGTCTATCAGTAGAAAAATGGCATATTTGTGTGCAGCTCCAAGTACCTTCAACCAAGGCCATGGTGCCACTGGATTAGTATGTAATCATTTGAGGAGAACAAATAATCGGCCAACGAATGACACATTTTCAAAAGCTCATTGCAGAACATTCTCCTATTCAAATAGTATAAGAAAGTCTAACCTCTGCTTAAAGCTCTAAGGTCACATCATTATTTCATTTTGCTACATAACCTTGCTATAAACCTCAGTCCCATGTGATCAACAGAAGATGGGTTCCTTTTTGCATCTGCTTCCTCTCAAGGTTTCTTCTTCTTCATATCTCCTCTGGTCACCTCTGCAAAGATGCTTGGTGACAATGTCTGTTGTTATAAGAAGTATACATATAAAATGAAATGCAGATTAATCGAATTCAGTTACATGAAAAACATTTGATTTGAGGAGCTCCAAGGTTCCTGATCCTGAGCTCAAGTGTTTCCTGTATGTGGAAGCGTACATGTTCTCCTTGTTTCTGCTTGGGATTTGTCTAGGCTCTCTTGTTCCTTTATGCTGTAGCTGGACTGGCTGCATTAATATTGCTCATAATATTGTATGAGTGTGGTGACTTGAGATAGATTGCCATCCTATATAAAGTATATTCCCTTCTTTTGTGCAGTATTTCTGGAATAGGCCACACCTTTGACTTGATCCACCATACCACTGACTCCTGAAGAATGAATAAAAATATCTAACTTTTATAAACCATAAAGCATGAATTAATGGAATCAATTTTGCTAGTGACTATATAAAGTCAGTAAAGGGACTTTAAAAACATTTACTAAAGTATAAGAATACTCTCTTGTGAAAGTGATATAGACTCAGAAAAACATTTTTAACCTTGGATCATGGATCACCCAAGATGGAACACTAGCAAATCTCAACAGGCTCTTTGCGTCTCTGCAGTGACTAAAGTGAGCACGAAGGCCACCATATCCCTCATCTGACGTTTCCATCACTTCTGCTTTCAGAGATGATCCATTCCCCATCTTCCCTCCTTCACTTTATCCACTTTATCATTTCTAAACTTTATTAAATGGATGGTTCTGAAAAACACAGTCCACATTCATTAGCATTATTTTAAAGGTAGGACTAGAGAAGTGCGGTGAAACACATGCATACCCTCAGAGGAACGAATGAAAGAAGGTTGAGTTATGATACGATTTAATATCAAGCCTGCAGTCAAACCTGGCCTGAAGAGGCGGCAACTCTGCTATAAATTAGAAAAGAATGTCTTTAGTAATCTATAATGTAATGTCATAACTGGTTATCCAGTATTTATATTAAACCCCGCATTTGAGCGATTGTGGTTTTCGGTATTCTAATAGACTATAAAGACTAATTTTGGAATGAATAACAAGTGTAGGTTACAATTTTGAGCCAAAAATGACTGCTTTGTACCTTGAGATAAAGAACCAACTAAATTAAGTTTCTCCTGTTAGTCAGAAAACACTTTCACTCACAAACACTTTGAATCACTATTTCTTCCTGTGCCAGAGCCTTTCCATTTTCACACTTCTGAATAAGCCCTCTGATTGGCTGTAGATTGAGTTACCTGAACCGCCTGAATGAAAAGCATGTAAAGACAAAAACTAATGTTAATACCATGTGTAAAACAGGTGCAGCTTTCAGTAAATTTCCCATTGGGATGAATAAAGTATCTATCTAAATGCAGAGCCATATTCAGAGTTGACCATTCACAATGACCGTGTCTGGAATGTAAGCTATTGTTATCTATTTTTTCATTCCCTATTTTGAGACATCTAATGAATTAAATATCGGCAATATTTTCCATTCTGTGTGTTTTCCTAATTACAGCATGTCCATGATTTAAAGAATAAGCTAACAACGTGCTCATCTTTTTATGCTTACAGCTGACATGATGCACTGTTTGTAAATGAATCCATAAAATATTTGTTCTTTAAAAGGAAAATACTATGAAATCGTTATTATTAGTATCATATACACAAATGGCTTTTCTTTTGGATTTTGAGCCAGCCCAGACAGTCAGACAGTGGAGCTGGACTTAATATTGCTCATGCTCAAGCCAATATGGCACGAGCTAAGATGAAGGCCAGAATCGCATGTAACTTACAGAGTAGTAGCATTTAGGATAGCAATTGTAATTTAATTGTAGTTCAATTGTAATTTAATAGCAGTTGTAATTGGTAAGCCATCAGGCGCCTCACCATCCAGAACTTAACTGTGCCAAACTCACACACACACACACACACACACACACACACTCAACCATGTGAGCTGAACTGTTCCGAACTCAAACTCAAACACACACTCAAACACTCAATTCAATTCAATATACATCCATGTCTATATCACCACCCATATTATAACAGTTTACATGCTGTTTCTGCACATTTACTCAATTGCTGCTGTTGCTGTTTTTGCTCATATCAAACTGCCACCTGCCAAATTGCTGCTATTACAGAAGATATGTTTACAAGAACCCTCTTCGTTTACAATTCACTTGTTTTTGCACATTGTACTGTACTGTGCCGGCACTATTTTGTCTATTTTATGTATTTTGTGGATCTGTCCTGTAGTGTTTTGTATTGTATTGTCTTTTTGTCTTACGCTAGACTGCACGCGATGCACTTTATGTGGCTAGGACAACTTACTTTTAGTCCTTAGCTTTGTGTTGTTTTATGTAGCACCATGGTCCGGGAGAAACGTTGTCTCATTTCACTGTGTACTGCATCAGCTATATATGGTTGAAATGACAATTGGTCTATTTAGAATAGCAATCTGTAATTTATCTCCATTGATAATCTTTTAACTGTTAAAAATTACTTTTCAATCCTGAAGCCCTGAAGTCCTGTACCATATTCTGCTGCTCTACCCATGTGCAGCGCGCCGTCTTTTGCCTTCAGGGTGGAGCCGTGTTTATTTCCACATTCGCCTCGCCTGTATCTGTCTGTGCCACTCATTGTCCTTGTGAGTGATTAGGATGCATCCCGAATGCCTGTGTCTGTGTGCTCATTAATCAGTGTGTGATCACTGAGGTGGCTACTGAATAAACAGCATCCTCATCACCCTGTTCCCCTTGGGCCGCCCTGCGCTGGAGGAAAGCCTTCACCGGGATTTTCACATGTTTCATTTAAACACACGACGGAACCGGTGCCAGGGGAAACTCTTTGTAATCAAGGCACAATCTGTCTCAAGCTTTATGTGAGCCTAAATATGCATTTGAATAGATTATCTATGACAATCTATTGCAATCCAAACGACGATGGCGGACTGCAAATCATCGCTTAACAAACGACGCATTTAGGTGATTTTATATTCGTATATATAGTCTGCATTTGAAGGAAAAAGAAAAGATATTTCATGATTTGCTTCAATTCAAATGTGATCAGGCTAAATGAGATGTTTCAATCAAGCTTGAGCGTATAAGCACACACCACACAGCTTGGTGACTCCATCTGAATTTGATTCTTTTGTTTTTCTGTGGGGTTTTTTGCTATGTATGTTCAGTTTCAAACTTTCCTACAGAAGTTGTATGTACTAACATCAAAAGTGAGCAGTGACACAATAAATTTAGCAGGGGCCAGGCAGTCTTGGAGCAGTCTGAGTATCAAAGCATTTTAAGATCAAAATGGTTTGGAACCAATGTGAGCCAGAGGGGGTAGGACAGATATGCAAAGTCTCTTGGAACCACAAGAACTTCAGAAACCTGTGCTAGATTTGCTTCTTCTCTTTTTTTTTGTGTCGCTACCATGCCCTCAGCAACATCGCCCTCCTCCAGTGACGGCTTTAGGCTTATCCACAAAGTCTCTGAACTTGAAGGAAGCGTTTCCAACCTCTACCAAATTAAGAAAAAGTTTCTGACTTTAAGGTTCATGCTATCTGCCTAAGGATCTGTCTCAGTCTTTATGCTGCTACGCTGTCAGAGAATGAAAATTTTTAGTACATTTTTTAAGTTTATGCTCATTATTTATCCTGATATAAAAGACCATTCATTTCTTGCCTTTGGCTTTGACCTCATTTGAATCTTTGTCCATATGACATTATATTTAATGAATTTTTAATATTTACGTAATAAAACTTAAATCTAGAGCTCTAAAAAGTTCTTGAAGTTGTGGGGGAAAAGTTACAAGATATTAGAGAAACAAAAATGAATTTCTTGAAGGGTTTTTTGTATAGTTTGTTTCTTAGCTTTACAAAAGGAAACAGGTCTTATAAGGAAAAAAAACTTTTTTGAGGAACCCAACAACTTTCAGTCAGAGAACGTTATCTTTAAAAAGGATCTCTTGAGGATGCTCCAGGGTCATCCCCACCTCAAGTTCAATCCCCACCTCAGGTTACTCTGTCTGTATGTGTGATGGGCATGTTCTCCTCATGTCCACACAGCTTTCTTCAGGATTGATGTAGATGGATTGGCTGCTCCAAATTGCGACAAGGTGTGAATAAATGTGTGGTTGCGTGTGTGCCTGCTTCCCAGTGATGGACTGACATCCGATACTCTGTGTCTTCCTGTCTGAAAAGCAGTGTTCACAGAATAGGATCAAGCACTTACTGAAGATTTAACTGGGGAGAGAAGAACACTTAACTATTCAAAGAACCCTTGATGAACCCTTTTGTGCGTGCACAGTGGCCCAAGAGCAGATGTGGACACAATGCTTGACACCTCTCTACATATATCAAGTCTAATGTGAATTTTAAAGACAATTTCTACTCGTTTGGGGAATATAAAAGTCTTTTTTAAAAGCCTGGGATGTGTCCCAACAGTGTTATAATGCAAATCTGCCAAATTCGCAGTGTTAAAATGCAACTTGCTGTAAATCTGTTTTACACTACAACATCCTCCTTTAGCTTGAGACTCAGAAGCTCCCATGCACAGACTGAGCATTGTGAGGGGTCACATTTGTCATGTGGGAAACCTCGACACTTCTAAGAATATTACGATTATTGGAAATGTGTTTTGCAGCATGGTTATAAGAAAGTGAAGACATATTTGATTATTACAATTTATCTTATGTAACTGTAACATATCACATTGTGTGAATTATTAAATCTGCTGTACCAAATGTCAGGGTTTTGACCAGCAAGCCATTTAGAATTGGGCTAATGTCAGACCTGTTTTCTAAAAGAGACATGACTTGTTAAAAAAAAAATTCTGGTGTATTTAGAGTGAATAAGAAAAGGTGTGATGGTGTGTGATACCTATACTGGAGAAGATTTCTCCTGGTATATTTTCTATATTGTAAAATCGTACAAATCAGTCTGCTTTGGTGCTGGATATCTTTCTAAAGTATCTTTCTATATCTTTCTATAGTCACCAAGCACAGAGCATGGTTTTCTGCCTGATGTGCCAGGGGGAATGCTTTTGAGGATATCAGTTTGAGAAGTCTAAATTGTAGATGATGTCCAAATAGTGAAGCCGAAAGACTGAACCTCTTAGTTCTAACACAGCTTGTGCTATATATAAGACCACAATCCAGACCTTGTCATTCCATGTCTTTTTAGAAATCAAGCTCCTCCAACATATTAGATATCTGACCAATATTGTGTCGTCTTTGAAATGTCAGTTTGTCCCGACACAAGCAGTGATTAGGGAATTGCTGCTAAGTGCTATCATCTGCTTCTGCCCATTCTGCTGTGACATTCAGAGACCTTCAGATGATTTCTTTTCCTCCTCTCACACCCTCTACGTGTGATATCCTACTTGAGAACCTTAATGCTAGACTTATTAAATGCATTAATATTGTTGCTCCACTGAAATCCCAGACCAACTTAGCTTGTCAAAGCTCCTGGGAGATTTACACCCACAATTGTATAGCTAAAAATAGACAGCAGAAGAGTTGAAAGGCAGAAGAGATGTACAACATAACAGCTCACCATGATATTAAAAAAACATTGATATGTTCAGAGATCTATTTTTGTACCTATAGACTGGATTACCTACTCCCTTAACTGTCTGTGTTCATGTGATTTAGTTTATTAACACCATTAGCTTTGAGAAACTGCTGTTATAAAAGAAGCAAGACTAAGCAAGCCTAGATCTTCCTGAACGGCAGTTATATATGCAGCATAACCTGACAAATCTATTTTACCTCCATTTTCCACAGTCTGGTTTCTCCAAACCTATTTCTGGTATGTGACAGAAAATATAATTGTCCACTGAAATCGCAATATTATTATTTAATTTTATTTTCATCCTTAAAAAATGAATGTTTATCAAAATTATGACCTGATATATCAAAATAACTGTACTGTATCTCACGTATGCCTTTAGAAATGATTACCAAATGTCTCAAAATGATAAGAAAATATTTATTTGAACTGATTACCTTTGAATAATTTATTATATCACAGTGCTGTTAGATAAATGTTCTGTAAAGCAGATCTAATGGTAGTGCTGTGTGCAAGTCAAATCACAGGTTTATATCAATTAATTAATTAGTTATTATTTCTTTAATAACAACCTGTTCACGGTAACTTGTATGATGGATGCTGTACATAATCTAATCCTTACAATAAACGTTAAAAACATGGAGATTAGGTTCTCTGTAATTATATAGCATTGTTTATGGATGGGAGGCTCGAGTGTCAGCATTTTCAAGTTCAGTTTTTCATTTAACGTCAATAAGCACAGGATATTGTTTCATGGATATTTCACAGTATGGATCTTAACTATAAAAATAAGAGTACGTCATGTCATTCTCTAATCACATAGTCACATAAGAGGAATGAAACATGTCAGGATGTGTTGTTTTACGAAAAATAATAATATGTTGTGTCAGACCTCTGTGCCGGGCCACTGTTGATTATTTTCCTCTTATACCTCAGCCCCAAGTGTTTTATTCCTTAATTATGATTATTATTGTGGTAAAGTTGGTTCTGAATTCATTCATTGACACAGGTTTGCATGTCTGATGACAACATGATTCAAACAGATCAAAAGATGTTTGATTTTTGTGGTAGGTTTCAATAACTAGGTTTGGAAGTAAACCACTAAGGGACCGTTGTAACGACCGGTCACCCCCGCCCCGTGAGGGGCACGAACCTGGACCTCCGTGATGGTGCGTGCACCTACACGCCATGGAGACAGACCCATTTGCGTGATTCAGACAAGCACTGCTTTATTAACATAAACACAAGACATGGGGAAGACTAACCTAATAACTAAGACATGATAACAGAAACACTGACCGAAAAAGACAGGTACAAAAGAATCCCTTTATATAGGGCAAAACATTAGGGCTAATGAGAAACAGGGGACAAGGTGGGAATGAAGAATGGGGAATGGGATGGGGTGGGGAGGCGTGGCACAAAATACACATGACAAAGCAGGCTCCAGTGATTCACCTGCCAGCATCCCCTCCAGTGGTCTGGCAGGGAACTGTCCAGCTGTTCCTGACAACTGTCAAGAAAATACATAGCATTAAATGATCATTTAGTGCATATTCTAAATCTGAAAACAATTGCACCAATTCCAACCCCAAAATGGAAATGAGTCACTGACTAACCAAATTACTGTGCAGGAAAGCCTTTCATTAGAAAGGACTTTATCAAAAATGTACTAGAACACGCATGTAACGTCACTCGGACAGCTGGCAGAGCTGCTTGACGTCTGATTAAAGACTGAGAAATATGTGAGGGGAAAAAACATATACATTATTACACAAAGTTTAAACATGAGTGTGTTTGTGAGTAATGACTAGTAGTTAATCCCAGGCGGGAATAATAGTCTCACAAAAGATGGAATTAGGAAGAAATAACACTTGTGAATTTTCCTCTTCTATGAGTCTATTCATTTGTTAGTCTATGTTGTATTAAACAGCACCTAAGAAAGGAGTCTGTGAGTGAATAAATGCTTCTTGTATGCACTCAGCAGTCTGGGAAAAAAGCAAACAAGTGTCCGGAGGCATAGCTACAGGATAGGCAAGACATGCGATTGCTTGGGGCCCCAGGATTTGAGGAGGCTGACATTAAGTCCATGAAAATGTCAAATTTCAAAGTGTACAACTCGCCCAATACCTCCATTGGGTAATGTACATTGCAATGCCAGTTACCCCTGTAAAGGGGCCCATCTCGCTAGCATGAGGGACTTTTCAAAGTGACACGCTTTTCTAAATGACGAAAGCGTGGAAGCTAATAAAGAAGGAGAAAACAAGAAGAAGAGGATCAGAGAAAGCTGTGATAAGTGCTAGAAATAATCTAATTATGAAATAATTAAGGATGACAGCTGTAGGCTAAGCCATAAAGTAATTTATACAACGGTTAGTTCCGGTCTACTAATTTGATTGGTCGACCGGGGTTCCAAATGTGCCAATAATTCCTATAACCCCTCTGGGACATTTTACTGTGTGTATCACTTCATTTGTGTGTGTTCACTCCACTTCCTGGTTCTAAACTGTTACGACAGTAGTGCTAGCGATATCATCAGAGGGCACTGCATATGATACTGTTCGGAAATCAGATGAAGATGAAAGGAGATTTTACTTGGAGCACCTTTAACAGCTAGATAGCGAGCTAGCTTCTTCTACTTTCAGTAGAAGGACATATACTGTCACTAGATTACACTATATTAATTCCTTCTTTATAGAACTGCTATATAATACTGATAATACTGTTATACTGTATCTATCAGCCTGCAGCCTCGTGCCTGCGGCAAATCACAGCGTTTTTGCTCATGCCATGTTGTTTAAGTAACCTGACAGCAAGCAAAATTTGTCATCTTGATAGTTGATAGTCTTTTAAAGTAATAAAAGTCAATACTTTATGAGATGAGATGGTTTATCTAATTAGCTTTATCTAATCTAGCATGCATACCAAATGTTTTTGTGGAGTTCTGATTTGTTATAATGTCACATAATTTTTTTAAAAATTAATAAAAATATAAGAACAGACCCCTTGCATTTTCATCCCTGGAGACCTGATAATCTATAGAATCTAGTCGTATTAGTTATTATTACTAACTTTTTCAGTTCTTCCTGAAGTCATATCAGCTCTGAAACATTCCAGCTGTCCTCTTTGGCCCTTTACCAACTGTTTAAGCACATTTTCAGCTCATTATCAGGTGATGTCCTGAATATATAATCCATCATTATAGAATTTCTCCACTTACTCGCAATATTGTCAGCGTCTCCCGAGGAAAAAGGAAAAGAAATCACGACTTCTCAGTGCTCGGTAATTACAGACCGTTTTTCTAACACCGTTTCACAGAAGGTGATATCCGTTCATTTAAATAGATATCTCAATTTAAATATTCTTCATTACATTTTTTTTTTTCTTCACTTTGGTTTCCAGACCTCCTGTCGGCGCCTCAGTATCTATAAGGTCCATGACATTCTCTCCACTTAAGATAGTGAGAAACTTGTAGAGTGGATTAACCCAACACTCTCTTATCAGGACTACACGAGAGCTCTATTACTAATTTACACCACGTTCACAATGCAGCTGCCAGAGTCCTGACAGGCACAGCAATGAGGCATCACATCACACAGGCTCTTAAATCCCTTCAATGGCTACACATATCTTTTTTTGAATGAGTTTGAACACGCTTTTATTCGTCTACAGATGTCTCTGTGGTGTTATATAACGTGTTGTACATTCGTTGGTGGTCCCAATCTAGTAGAAAGCGGTGGAGTCAGTGTTGAGTCACCACAGTGGCTGTTTCTCTCCTGAAAACTCTGAAAACACATATATTTATTTATTTATTTATTTATTTATTTATTTATTTAATCTTTGCATTTATGCAGAATTTATTTTGAAGTAGTTTAATTATATTATATTATATTATATTATATTATATTATATTATATTATATTATATTATATTATATTAATAAATTATATTATTATATTATGTTTATAAATGGTATATGAAAAAATGCAATAATATTCACAGGCAATTTTAGAAGCAGGTGCATTTTCGCCACATGTCGTACTAGTGGCATTTTAAAGATTGAGAGTTTCAGATTAGTGTATAGAACATTCAAAAGAAATTCTTTTTGAATTCATGAAAAGTCTGTTTTTTTCCATGTTTAATTATACAGCCAGTGTAATTAAATATCCGAATTTGCATACCTAAGTAATGACCACACGACATAATGAGACCTGCACAGTACGACGCTTGTAATAATAACATAATATAATATACACAATGACCAAGAAAGGAACCTTCAATTACCACTTAAAAGGAAAAACAAACAAAAGTTTATAGCAGATCATTTGCATATTTTGCCTGAGTAATTATTTAATAAATTGATAGCAGTTAGGTTTATTATGATATATGATAAATATTACACAATTTTTTTGTGCTATACAGCACTGACCAGGACCACCAAGCTACTACTGCTGGACCCCTTAATTCTCAATTGCTCAGTTGTGTAAAATGAGATCAATTGTAAATCCCTCTGGATAAGGGTGTCTGCCAAAATGCCAGAAATGTAAGGCTTATGCTTAGATAGCCCGTGTGATATGTCAGTCTTAATACAGTAGTTTACATTTATATAACAAGTGACAAAATGCCCCACATGCAGACATCAATTTCATCTTCAAGGTTTTTCTTTTTCCTTCCACCAGATCTAGTCACTACTGTTGCCGACCTCAATTGTTGTTTGCCATGCTGATGACTTTTTTACAGATATGCACATGCGCAATAGGGAAAAGCCAGATACGTATCTGATCTAGAGCTACAAACACAGGTGACTCAGGTCTGATCTTAAATGTATGGACACATGTCCTGAGAAAAGTGCTTAAGAACCAGAACTCTGTCACATTAAAGCTGAAAATCTGGTTGTGACATTTCAACCCGGTCATGTTAACACTGTTTGATTTCAGCACAGTGGATGTCAGTTTTTAATTAAATGGTGGCCCAAAAGTCTGCGATTTTCCTGAGCTTCATTCAGTTTATAATCTTTAAATGCACCTTTTTACCTTTTCACATTTGTGAGCATCCAGAGTTTAAAATGCTACTTGATTGAGATACGTGCAAAATACAAATATGTCCTCAGAAACACTCAATATTTTTCAAAACTATGGATAACAGAAATTGTCAAAATTTCACCATGGGAAAGTTACTCGTAAGCTGCCACACATTGTGAGTGACATGGCATCAGAATCAGTTGTTCTCTAAATCAGCTACGTTCGTCAAACTTTTATTGAACTTCTGCATGATAACTTCTGCCATAACAGAGTGATTGTCTAGAACGATACAAACAATGCTGGCATCAAATTTGGCTGAAATACAATACCTTGGAAGACAGCTGTCCGTCCAAATGGGACAGTCTCAAAGGAGTCTGAAAAATATTGCCCAAAAAGCCTGCCTGCCAAAAGCAGGGCTAGTGAGAATACACTGAAGTGTGTGTTGTATATCATAGTAAATCGTATAATAATCAGGACATGCCCAGCCTGCACATCCACACACCACATACATCACACATTTCACTATTGCTGTCTGGTTCCGCAGCCAAATCCTGTAATAAAGACAAACACGCTCACATGCCAGTGCTAAATTCACTCGGTTAATCATGACAAAGCTCCAATCACATTTCTATGCAGATTTCAGAGAATTAAAGCGCTGGACACCACACTACACACAACAGCTTTTTTGAGGCAGACGTGCAAATGTTAACTCTGTCCCTGGCTGGGAGGCTGATTTACTGCTTAGCATTTCCCACTGAATAGACTCAAATATCTAATCACAGAATTAGTGTGTTTGTCCTGCCAGAAAGCGTGTGGATAATCCATCTCACTTTGCCCAGGCGGTGTTGCCGATGTGAGGGGTGCCGGAGAGACGAGCTTGGCACACATACGCCATCAGCTGTTTACTCCCAGGCCTCTGTTGGTTGGCAACAGTCAGTGAATCACCCTTACCTTCACAGTGAATGAATGAATTAGCATCTACTGTGAGCGTAGGGATGATTCTGGGCTTTATCCAATTCCAGCTCAATTCTAACACAATGTGGCCTGAATCTCTCATCTTAGGAAAATGTTTGGATGCATGTCCTGGGTGAATTTGACCCTTTATGAAAATAAAATGATAAACATTTTCATTTCCAATATCACTGGACATTGAGCCATTTTAGTATGGAGGCTATGCAGATATGGATATAATTGTACAATAAATTAGGAGCAAGGTTAGGGTTAGGGGGTTATTATTAAGGTTACATTTTAAGACTGGTGATGTTAAATTTAGAGTTAGTTGGATTTAGGCTAGAGGGAGCAGCTAGAGTTGAGTGTAGGTTAAAAATTAGGTGTACCGAGGTTAGGGTTAATGTTACCTGTAGTGAGGTTAGGGTTAGGGGTAATGTTAGCTGTACTGAGGATAGGGTTAGGGTTAAAGTTGGGTGTAGTGAGGTTAGGATTAGGGTCAGGGATAAAGTCTGAGGTTGGGTTAGTATAAGAGGTCAGCAGTATGAATTCGGGTTATGTTTGGGTGTAGTGAAGACAGACAGGTTATTTATGCTGAGGGGTAAGTTTAAGGTTAATAATGATAGGGTTAGTATTAATAAAGCTATGGTAAACTACAAAAATATTGGAATTATTTGGTCACTCCTTGACTATGAACATGTGCACAAAGCCCTTCATGGTCAGGGGCCATCAAGGTTCAGTAGCTAGCTAGCTAGCTAACTTTCCATCATCTTATTATACTTGGGTAATTATGACAAAGATTGCTGTAAATGTCTGTAATACTGACTCATTTTATTTGATTTGTCATCGTTACACTTTTTTGTATCATTGTATGTGTGTTGGCAGGCGTTGAGGGGGTGGCTGGAGGATGTAATCCTCAGGATGTATGTCATATTAAGAGATGACATTGTTATTAAGGCTGTTACATTCAGCTGTGTGTGTGTATTTGAGACCAGGCGTCACTCTGTAAGGAGTGCAAACACAGCGAGGATGTTAGTCACAACAGAGCACATTTGTTATGAGGCACAGCTTTCCTTATTTCAATTAAAATGAGGCAGCAGGAGCTCCGCATTTGTTTTGTCCTGTTTATTTTCTCCAATTGAAGTGGTGCCCAGACATGCCTAAGAGGTCCTGAGCCAGAGAAGGCTTGGGTAAACATTTCACTTTGTGTGTGTGTGTGTGTGAATATATCTATATCTATATATATCATTATATACATACATACAACTGTTAATTGAGGCACTTATCTAATCATTCAATCATGTGGCAGAACACAGATCATGCAGATACAGATCATGAGCTTCAGTTAATGTTCACATCGAACATAAGAATAGGGAAAACTGTGATCTCTGTCACTTTAATCGTGTTATAGATGTTGGCACCAGATGGGCTGGTTAGAGTATTTCAGAAACTGTTTATCTCCTGGGATTTTCACACACAACAGTCACCAGAGTTTATACAGAATAATGACAAAACAACATCCTGTGAGCACAGGGTCTGCAGGTTGAAACATCAAGTTGATGAGAGAAATCAGAGGAGAATGACCAGACTGTTCTGAGTTGACAAGAAAGTCTATAATAATAATAATAATAATAATAATAATAATAATAATAATAATAATAATAATAATAATAATAATAATAATAATATCATGGGCACAGACTCTTGCGGAATAGACAGGCAAGATAAGAAAATTTTTTCTTTAACTTTTGCGGCATACACCCTTTTCCAGAGCGTCTTACATTTTATCTAATTTTCCTACAACTGAGGGTTTGCTCAAGGGCCTAACAGGGCCCTTGCTCAAGGACTCTACCTTAACCATAGCCCTTTAGCCTTGCTCAAGGGCCCAGCAGTGGCAGTTTAGTGGACCTAAGTTAAAACTCACAATCTTCCAATCAGCAGACTAACACCTTAACCACTAAGCTATCACATCCCATTTTAATCGTCTTTTGACCTGTTTTGTGCCCATGATGTGCCCAGATACTTGTTCTGCTGTTGTTGTCCATCCACCTCAAGGTTCAATGGTTCTGGCAGTATGAGATGCTTTTCTGTTCATCATGGTTATCAAGAGGTTATTTGAGTTACTATATCCTTCCTTGACAGCTTAAACTAATCTGTTGTGTGTGAAATTCCCAGAAGTTTCTAAAATACTCAAAAACCAGCCCATCTGCCACCAACATCCAAGCCACAGAGATCACATATTTTTGCAAAATTGTTCATAAATGTTTAGGTGTACAGAAGTTCCTATTAAAGCAGACAGTGAATATACACATACATTATTCAATCCAGAGGAGAAAGGAAACAGTTTTAATCCGAGCATGGCCACAGCGCCTCTGTGTCCAGATAAAGGCAGGCATTTGTGGCAGCTACAATGCAGCCAGTTATCTGCTGACAACAGAGCTTGCTATTGTAAAAAAAAAAAATGAACTAATGAAATGATATCTTTCCTTTAAAGCAATGCAGCGGAAGTTGGTCTTTTAAAATATGATATTATAAAAATAAAGAAAAGAAGGAATGGTTGTTTATTCTAAAGGTCATCCGCTGCCTGTACGTGTATTGGGCTTTCTTTATATTTAGTCAATGATTTAGTGCTTTTGCTAAAACCACTTTCTCTGACTAACTTCAGGGACAAGCATGCAGGAGCAAGCACTAAAACCAAATCCAGACCTAAATTAATAGCCAAGATCTTTAACGTTATCTTAGATCTTTTATGTTTGGGCAGATTTTTTCAAACCATGTATCACAATAGACACGTGTTTGTGTTTTTAGATCTCAGATTTGCAATATATCACCACTAGAGAAGGATTTTTAGAATCAGAATGTAAATTCACCATTTATCCATTAGACTTGAAGAAAAATGTATTTCACTGAAATAATACAGCCCTGCAGCGTACTGTCTCTTCCAGAGTATATTCCCACCACACACCCAGATTTCCCGGGATAGACTCTGTATCCAGTATGACCCTGACCAGGATAAAGTGGTTACCGAAGAAAATAAATCAAGTCAGACATGGCAGCACTCTAAGCCAAAGAGGTGAAGCAAGGTGTCTCTTTGACTCTTTTTAAGACTCTTTTTAACCACTTTAAGAGCACTTTTACTCATCACACTTCAGATAATGGCTGGTGATATGAAAAGTCCAGTATAGGGCATTTTCTAAAGAGAGCAAATGCTAAAATTTCATATTACAATTTGGGGGGAAAACTGCATGTAAAATAAAATATTATTTTTATTTTATAGTTTATTTTTTCTCAAAGATTGAAAGTTTAGCTTGAGGATGAAAATGACGCAGAAGATACCAGTATACATATTAACACATGAAGGACATTGTTTTGAGTATGAAGACTGCTTTATCATTTGATAAACAATCAATCAAATTATCACTTAAGAAAGGTTTTGTAGCCCAAGACATGTAAACTGTACGCAGTGCTTGGACCTGATTCATGCTTTCATAACCTCTACTGCAACATGTTGCTGGCCGGATGCTCTGTTGGCTCAGCTTCAACTCCGTTTTTGAAAGGAAAAATGTCAGCACATTATTCCACTGTTATTCAAACGACTGGCTAGCTATTAAGTTCTGTATTGATTACCAAGCCCTGCTCATTATGTTTAATGGTTTAACTCTGGCATATCTTGCTGATCTCCGGAAGCAGCATAGCCCATTACAAAAAATTAGCGTTAGTCTGGAGGCGCACTTGCAGCTCGGCCAATGCAAGATGGAAATTTGAAAACGTGTTCCAGAAAACACATATAATGCTGCACAGTTCAGTTTTGGAATCCAGATTAACAATGTGCAATTTATCTGACCTTTTCTATGTGCAGTCTTGGATGCTATCTTATTTAAAATATTTGGTTATTGAAGGCAGGACACAAGTGCCTACACTTCATGTTATTATGATCATCATATCACAGCGTTATCATAAAATGGGGAAAACAGTTGAGGGTCAAAATCAGGAAGAACAATGATATACAAATTTCAGATCAAATAATAACATAATAACAATAATAACATAATAAATGCATGCATGATGAAGCCTCCGCTACGAGACAAAATAAAAACACCTTGGGTATAAATAGTCAAGCTAAATAATGCCCAAACACAGAACAGGTGGACACAATATGATAACACACCAAAGACAGGACAGGGTGGAGATGACAAAAAAAGAAACCAAAGGGCTTGGCAATGTAAACAAAAGCATGGGAAAATAACCCAAAATAAAATGATGTGAATGCAGCGTTCATCACATATAAAACCATACCCCATACAGAGAGGGGAAAATTTGTGACAATTATACCACGATTTGTAGAAATTTGCTTACAGTCTCTTTAATTATTGCGAATGGTTTCATAAATGTAAGTCAGTAATGTGTTTAATCTTTTAATCTTACACATGTGAAGCACATTAGGGCCTCTAAGTGCAATATAAATGAAGCATATTATTCTCATTAAGTTATTTAACACCAATTTCCTTATGAGCATTTTTATTTCAGTGGTGCATTTGATAAGATGACCATTAAACAGCTTAATTTATTGTAACAGAATATACACATCACTTTACGGCTAGCCTCTGGCGTATGTAAATGAGGTCTTATTAATGTGGACCTTCACTTAACTACCATGAGCCCTTTAAAGCACTACTCACAATATTACACCTCTGTTACCTTTATCATTCTTGTAAGGATGAGGAGCATTTGTTGAAATGAGGTTTGGTCTCATCATAATTTAATAAAACTGCTGTGCTTATCTGCCAGCACCTCCACTCACTTTCTGCAGGTTTGAGCTGTTCTTTATCACTGCTGAATCTTTATCTCCCATATCACTGACCTGAGTGTGCCTCTGATTGTGCCTGGCATTTATTCTGAGCAGCTCATAAAAACAGCGTGCAGTGGAGCCCCATGCAGTGTGGAGTGTGTCCACGCAGCAGAAACAAGCCAATCTGCTTTTATAAAGCACTCATTATAATTCTATTCAGCCAGTGTCCAGCACACACTGGTGGTCGAGGAGCTGTTTATAGGGCTTGCACTGTGGGTTTAAAAGTCTCTGTGTATGTCTTTAAGACATGTGGGGCTAATATAAAATGCCTGGGTGGTTGCTTAGGGCAGACAAGTGAAGGAAGACTAGAAAGCATTGAAGCCAGTTTTGATATGCATTTAAGGCTGAACACTGGTGAGGTGATGGTACCTGATTCCTGCTCGGACAGACATGGAGTCAGATCAGGAGTATTTGTTACAGTTCCGAACGGAAGTTACTGTGTTTACACTGAAATTTGATGAAGAGGTCACTGAATCGGTGAGCAGTGACAGCACCGCACATAAAGCCGCCGGAGAGGAATGCTGCACGACCTTTTCACAAGTCCCGCATGCACACACAAGTTTATGGAGTGGATTCAGGTGTCCTTGATGGAAAGCCTGACCTTTAGCTCTCCTGATCGACACGCTCTTATTCATGCCTTAATCGTCACCTGCACGGCCCTGCTGCCTGTTTAATCCTGTGCTGCAAGCCAAACACGCCATTCAGCATTACACAACTGGACATGATTTGCATCTGTGTGGCAGCTGTAATTACCCTGACCCATGGAAGTCTCGGTACGCCATTCTGATTCTCAGTGTGGCGGAAAAATGTTGCCTCCTACACACTGTTCCAGCTACATGCCATTAATTAGGGCAATAATGTGCACCCTGCAAATTAAGTAACCATGAACAGGAAATCAGCACCCTTAAAAATTGGGTGCCACATTACTTTAGGGTGGTGTTTAGAAAGCTACATGACACCTACAGAAGTCCTTTATGACAGCTGTCATGAATATATATTAGCATTTACAAAGACGTGTTCTGACAGGTATCAGCTGTGCAACAGACTACTTTTATCAAGTTAACATAAGACATGCTTCGAATGACATAGTGACATTGACTTTTGTTGAAATAAGATCATGTTATGAAACTTTTCATGACATGAAATTCATGACTGACTTTGACTTTGTAGGTCAGTGAATTTCTGGTGCACTGCAAAAAAAAAAGACTTCTTCAGCATCTGGAATATTTTCAGATTTATCTAGTATTGACTATTATACAATAACAATTAACCAAATATAAGATTGTTAAACATATTTCTACTCTTTTTTTCTCATTTCCAACTTTATAATTATTTTTATTTTTTTATTTGCAGATTATTTATTTATTACTTATTTTATTTTTTATATAAATGTTTAAAATTAGCTGAATTATCTGGCAGTTGAATAAAACTATTCCAAGCTTGGAATGTGGTTTTAACAATCATGTACATTTGACTGTATTCAATATATATTCACTTGCTAAAATGCCATTTTTTTGCAGTTTGAGCATTTCCAACAGATGCTCGGCAGTATCTCCTAAATAGAAGCATCAACTTCATAACAGGGTTCACACAATGACAATGAAATTGCACACATATGAGACATACCAATTAGTAAAGCCTGAATTATACTAATACATGTACTCGGGATCACTGCAGCGTGTATCCTGTGCCTGTTCCAGTATGGCAATACCCTTGTGCACAAAGCAAGGTCTATGAAGACATGGCTTGCTAAGGTTGGATTGAAAGAACTCGTGTATCCAGAAATAAAGCCCTGACCTTAACCCCATTTAACACCTTTGGGATGAACTGAAACGCCAACAGAAGCTGAATGAACCCAAAGCCATACTCCAAATCTAGTGGAAAGCCTTCCCAGCAGAGTGGAGACTGTTCTTATAGAATCAAAGGGGGAACTAAATCTTAAATGGGATCTTCATCAAGCACACAGGTTTGAGTATCTAGGTGTCTGCATACCTTTGGTCGTGTAGTAGGTTTAAGAATGTAAGCTCTTATTTTTTTGGCTTGAGACACATATAATGGAATCAGTCATGATCATGACAACAGTCACAATGACAGCAGAAAGTTTTAAAAGGGACGGCTTGTCAGCATGTTTAACATCGATGTGTGTCTGTCACTCTGCATAAAATCACTAAACCTTATACTGTACAACAAGAAAACCTTATGGACAAAGATGTTTTGGCTCTGACATGCCATCTAGTGGAGATTGCTTTTAATCCCTCAAATGTGCATAAAGTATGCAGGCAAGAATGTGAGCAATGCCTGTGCTTCTACACGTTTAGGCAAATTCCTAAATCAAGTGTAAGCCAGGCCTGGAGAATATATATATATATATATATATATATATATATATATATATATATATATATATATATATGACAAATTTAATGTTTTATTCTTTGGTAAAAAGAGTTAAATAAAATGATTGTATTTTGTCTGGAGTGGAACTTGCGAACTCACTCAGGAGTCTATTTTACTTTTCCTAAGACTCAATCATTCCTTCATCTTCAGTATTCGCCTCATCTTGGTCAGAATTGGTATAGAGGAGCTGGAGCCGGCCATGATATTTCTGAGTTTTTTTTAAAAGGAGACCATTGCAGAATCTGACAAAAGTACTGTATATTGTTATACTTGATCTATTTTCTCAGACCCATAATTATACTGAGTTTGTTTTGACATTGACATACTAGAAGTGCAGTGAGATACAAATACAAGTTTTAATAATGATATAATGTCAGATTGGGAAAGTCTAAGACAGGCATATGTAACTAAAAACCTGTCATTTCACTCAACATTTGACCAAAAACAAAAACAAAAAAACAAAACAATGACTAAAGTCGTCTTCATGGCAGCTGATGCCTGTCAGAATAGTCTTTTAATGCTGGAATATGTTTGTCAGTTGTCAGCGCGTATGTGTAATATGTATATGAACAATGCTGCTATGAAAATCTAAGCAAAATATGACACAATACACGTAAACAAACATGCTGTATTTTATGAGATTCCTTTAGTCATTAGATTAAGTTTGGTTTTATTGTTGCATCTGCTTCATTCATTTCTGGATGAATGGTTGCTGTCATTGTAGTTTTTGCCTTTGTTTGGAGAAAGCACTGAGCCCTGATGGCAGATTTCACAGCTGAGTTATGTGTAAGCCTGTCAGCTCTTGGGCCTCTAAAGGTCAGCAGGAGCAGATGAAAGGAAATGTGGAGCATTAGCAGTTCATCTCTCCACAACTGCTCACTCACACATTGACTGTGTGGGAATTCCTCCTAAAGCTGGCACAACCGGGCCATCAACCTCCCTCACCTCCATATGGCACCGAGACCAGCCATCCTTCTGAAAAAGAGAGGAGGCTGAAAGGTGAAAGTGAGCTGACAGTCACCAGTGGAGGAATGATTTGCTGAAAATGGGGCTTAGCTCACCCGATTTGTAAAGCAAAAAGTCACACTTACTAGCGACTGCTTTCGCCTCTGTAAACAGAAAGCCATCATAGCCTTCTCATTATTCTGTTACAAAGCTGAAAAATAGCGAAGTGGGTGAGGCGCGAGTGCTCTCAAACACACACACACACACAAAGCCTATCTGTGCTTTGCCTTGTCTCACTGGCCACCTGTGTGACAGCGTTATTAATGGGCTCCTGCTGTATTTATGCACCTCATATCCCCAGAGAAAATGAGGCCGTCTGCATTCAGAGCTGTTTGAAAACTGCTGTCAGCTGGAATTTAGGCTCCAAATAGGATGATGGCCCCTTGTTATAACCTAAAGTAGTCGTGTAATAAATATTAATTGCATTGTGAAATTGTGATGTGGCCATTTCTAAATGTCTTAGCTGATGTGATCATTGGCATTAACTTCAATGTTCAGTTCAAGAAATAGCCGATTATTTTACTTTGGCTTTGAGTGCCATCCTGTGGTTGTTGGTGATATTGTACAACAACTCAGGTTTATAGACAGATGTGCTGAGATTTGATTGTTGGAATTATTATAAAGGTCGTGTCAGTATGATTAATAACAGGCAATCTGGAATATTATGAGCGTGACATGACATCAGGCTCCATTTAGATAGAAACAAACACAGAATTAAATGACATTTTTGACTAGGACTTAAAGTACTGCTAAATAAATATCTTTCCTTAAACAGTTTTTTTATCCATGAGTTCATCCACATTATCCAGTTCATCCAGTAAGTAAGCTCGAGTGGGAACACCACCCTGGATCAGACATTGCAGTGCATCATCCACACACTCATTCATAAAGTGTACCAAAAACCAATTCACCAACTGGTTTAGGAGAACAAAAGAATCCAGAACAACGCCACACAGATACAGGAAGAACTCCACATACACAGTAACTAGAATGAACTGGAGACATTGGAGCTTGCAATGCTACCTGCTCCATCACCATGACAACCAAACTCATACAGCCTAATAAAATCAAATCAGATAGTAAAGCTATTTGCACCAGGTTGACAATAAAAGTGCTTATTGTTTGGGATCTGGTTTAGTTTGTACCAGTATGATAGGTGCTACACGCTAACGATTTAATGACCTACTATAATAGTGAGTCTAATTTTAGCTAGCTAGCTAGCAATCCTGGCTACTGGTTCAAACTATGGTCTATGTTAGCTACTGCTGGGGAGATTAAATGCATGTTCAGTGCTAGGTCTCTAGCTAACGGTAGCGGTATTAGTGTAATGAATTGTGGTAATAAAGGCTTTTTAGGCAGTAAAGTGAGCATAAGAAATTTAAATACAGGATCAGTCCAAATTGTTATTAACTTTACCTTGCTAACTTGCCACATGTGTTGTGCTAATAGTTGTATCGGCACGTTATATTTCCACTCGTTGTCAAATTGGCACTAACTTTAGCTCATTAGTTCTATTAGGACAATGTTTTAGAATATGATTTGAATATCAGAGTGATGAGATAACCTGAGAAATGACTTAAAGGCAAATGACACAGTGATGTAATCTATAAAATAACAGTACATGACTATGCATTTCATTATAATTGAGGCAGTATTTTTTTATCATCATCATCATATACAGTATTAAGGTATATCTTTTGTACCTTTAATACAGGGGTATCTAAAGGCAGCACAATGACAGATGTGTATTGGCTCATGGCTTCTTTCTTATAATATATGACCTGATGGCCAACACTTTGCATTATTTTCTTTTTTTCCTGATAGTAGAAGCAGATTATGTGAACCTTTTTTTTCTGAGTACGCCTTCAACTTAATTTTCTAAATGATATTTAGTCATGGCTACAGACGAAAAGTAAACAAAGTTAAAAGTAAGGGGGGCATTTTCAAAAGAACTGGAAATAAGAATACTTTTTCATTAATTCAAGAGACTGTTGTGGTAATTAAGCAATTTAATATCATGAAACATTATGAAACCCATTTGTAATGGGCATTACAAAAAATGTTTTCTAATCAACGAGAATCAGAGGGCAGAGAAAGATGTAAATTTTCATTAGTTTGAATAATTCATAAATAGTATTTTGGTGACTGGCTCCCTTTGAAAAAGTTTGCACACCCCTGCTTTAATATGTAGCCTATGATCATTTACCTAGGAAGGTACGGTTAGTGACTATACCTTTCAGAGTAAAGCTTTAAAGGTACCGAAATAGTACCTTACGATCCAATTATGTACGTTAAATTAATAGCATATAAGTATACACGTTGATCTATACCGCAAATCCCCCCCCTCCTAAGCATCACCTTTTCTCCCTGCTTTGAGAAGGCGTTCAGGGGTAGACCATCTGCACCTGCACCCGTATTTATGACAGCTTTTTCCAATTAGTCCACTCAGGCCTTGCTGACCTGCAGCAGCACTGTGGAGGTTTCCATCAAGAGACAGGAGCCAGCTTTCACCTGCCACGACAAACACCTGCCGCATTCTTTGAGCTGACCTCCGAGCCGCTCTCCATTAGTTCTGACACGCATCGCCTCAGCATGTGACTCATACAGGCCTGAAATGCATTAGGACCGAGGCCCTGCTAAGCTCAGTCGAGTGGAACGAGCTTTTATTGCATGTCTTTTGTGTGAATGTTTCTCTCTCTGTGCTATTATCAGGACTTTTTTTTTTAAATCACCCACTCTCTCTTTCAATCTCGATACTTTTCCTGGATTTCTTTGCTGCTTTTCACTCCTGGTACAGGTATGCACGTTTATACTACAAATAATTTGTGCACCGTCTGATCGGGTTCAGTTATGTTTGGTTCTACATTATGTACCTCTCTGAATTCTAAGGCTATAACACAAATCCTGCATCTGCATTCGTTTACAGCTTTAAATATTTGTATCAGGATTCAATCAGAGGTGGGCGTGGCCTAATCTGGATGACCTAATCTCTTGTTGTTGTTGTTTATGTTGCCCCCCCCCAATTTTTCTTTTTTTTTAATTAGAGATGCTTTTACCTGCACAGGACATTTTCTATTTCCCAAAACATAGGTCTAAAAAATATACAGTAGATTAATCTAAACATTAACACTGTACAAAATAACATTTACGCAAGTTAGAATATTTTAAATCTAGTATTTCCTATTATAAGATTATAATAAACCAAATGTAAGATTATTAAGCATATTTCTAGGCATATTTTCTACTTTTAAGCTTTACATTTTCTGGCCTATTGGCAGATTATTGTGCTAAGTTTAGCGATTAATATCTAGAAAGAAGCAAACTTGCGTATCTGCCAATGAAATAAGAAAATCTACAGCTTAAATATAGTAATATGACTAGAAATAGGCTTGATAATCTTTGATTGTATAAAAATACAAATTGGAAATATAACTTCAAGCTATGATTGAGTGCTAAAATGATATTTTTGATGGTAGTGCATGACCCTGACTAGGCAATAAGGATGAATAAATCCTTCTACATGCATCATTCATGTTCATGTTGATGAATGTTGTCTTGCTTTGTCACATGAGCTCTATTTTTGACCACCTTTTTGCATGGATTAAAAACTTCGCTTGTACAATATCTTCTCTTCTGTCCTACAGGATCCCAGTCCTAATGCACACCTCTAATCGGATGCCATGTGAACATATTTCTGGAAAAAAAAGAATAGTAGATCTTAGTAAATACATTATCTGTTCACTCAATTTATTTTGTATAGCACCTTTTACAATGAACATTGTCTCAAAGCAGCTTTACAAAAGAAGAGAAACGGAGAAAGGGGAGGGGAAAAAATGAAAATAAAATTTAAAAAAATAAATAAATAACTAAATACCTAGAAATAAAAATAAATTATTCAATTAAATTATTAAACAATTTTATTTTATCCCTAATGAGCAAGCCTGTGGCAACGGTGGCAAGGAAAAACTCCCTGGGCTGGTATGAGGAAGAAACCTTGAGAGGAACCAGGCTCAGAAGGGAACCTCATCCTCATTTGGGTGACACTAAAAAGTAAATAATGTAACTGTAACTGATTAATGTCCTTTCTACATCAGCAATCAATGGCCCATGAGGAACTATTAGGTCAGTGTAGTTTCTGAGGTCATTACAGACACTAGTTCTTTGCTGTCAGAAGCTGACAGATGAAATGGCAGATCTGTGATGGTGTGAAAATACTCAAAATAATGTATTCTTATTTTGTTTACCTTCCTACTGCATTTTCTTTGCACTCTTCTTATAATTATGTCTAATTAAGCCATAAAGATGGACGGATGGTGTGATTTAATACACCATGACTGACATATTGAGCTTTCTCTTTTTCATCCAAACCTGATTTTGAACTCCGTAGCACATGACTAGCGCAGCATTAATCTGTACATTCTATTCAGATTAACCATAATCTCCTAATCTGTTTATAAATCCGATATATTATATGTAATACCTAAACCCAGACCCCTTAATGAAGCGTTTAGTTTTCCTGCTCATGTTCAGGGTTATTTTTATTACAGAATATTACAAGTCTAACTCCACTCTCATCAAACAGACAAGAGGCTGCCAGTCTCAGTGCCACTCTATGCCATCCATCAGGCATGCTGTATTGATCACAGTCCCGCTGCCAGCACGCCGGATATCATCACGCCCGCGCTGAGCACTCGAGGATAATAGTCTCTTCATTATGACTCATATTACTTGATGAAAGCACGTCTTGGTGGGGGTGAAGAACTAATAGTAGGGGGGTGTTGTGAGAGGAGAGCTGAAGGCAATTTACTTCCTCAACAGATGAGTAGAGGGGAAAAAAAAGAAAGAAAAAGTCTCCGCCTCTCAAAATAGGATTGCATGGGCCATGCTTTTGCCATTTGAAGTCCCATTATTATTTGGAGCCATGCAGTGTATGTTTTGGGGAAGGGGGAAGGGACGGGGGGTGTTGTTCATCTGTATTACTGCTGGGTGTGTGGGTGAGTAAGTGCGAGAGAGCGATGGAGCCGCTGCTGAATTAGATTAGTCAGACTCTAATGACTATTTGAATAGCATTCTGCAAAAATGTGAATATTTTTATAATGTTTTTCCATTGCACTCTGCTGCCCTCGAGTGTGCGAATGAGAGAGAGAGAGAGAGAGAGAGAGAGAGAGAGAGTGGTGTGTCCATGACTACAAGGATGGTAAAAAAGAAAAATTTAGATGAAATCTGGACGCTACGTTCATTTTACAAATCACTTTTTGAAAGCACTCAAGATCAAGCACTCCAGGTTTAGAACACAACCTCTGTAGATTTGGATGATCCCACTTGGATATTCTATAGATTGCACTCCCAAAATATAGTTTATGCACCCTTTATTCACTGCATGATCTTACCTGGATATTTGTACCTGCAAACTTGTAACTATGAGCTGCTATGTAAGAACACACATGACACACATATAATTAACATTTATGTAAAAACATAATGACCATGGTACCAGTTTGAGTATGGTTCCCTTAAAGTTTCTTCTTCAGGTCATCTAATGGAGCCTTCGTGACATTTGGTTTGCTCAGTGATCCAAAACTAAACCCAGATTTTCTATCAGGCTGCTTGATGGCAATGTCTATTGTTAATAGCAAAATACAAATCCATTGGAATTGAACTGAAGTGAATTGAAATGCTAATGTTATAGAATAGCAACTGGAGATCCTCCTGAGTTGCATCGAGTCTTCAGTATATACAATACATTTGAAACATTCTTCCACCGACCATCTTTATATTGATCAAAACCAGTGATGCCTGATGACTGCCTACAATAAAGCCTGCAAAGACAGCCTGCTGTTAGCAAATCAATAAAGGTAATGAAACAGCATGATACCACTGGCTATGCTTAAGTGCCTTGCCGAGTGTGTTATTTGCAGAAGGTATGGATGAGTCAGGCTTTTTAATGCTCATATCTCTTTGTCTTGAATGGGGGCTGTATTAATGCTCTCGGTTTTATGAAAGCTTTTAGCCATGATGAGCAGATTGATTACACAAAAACCGTTCTTTGGATTGTTGTCTGTACTTCTCGGCTTAGTCCACTAGGGGGCAGTCTTACACAGCAGATCTTTTCCAAGCACCTATTATAATGTTTCAAATGCAAGCCAACACTCGCGGGATAGAATAATATTCTTGAAATGTTTGTTAGTTTGAAATATAATACTTAAACATTATTTTAATATTTCTTGACAGTAAAATTGCTACTTGCGCAATTGTTATTCTCAATATGGCATTAAAATGTCTGGCACTGAGAAATATATTCGTAACCTCATATTGACAGTACTTGTTTTTTTGGTTTGTTTGTTTGTTTTTAGTATACAGTCTCTTCCAAAACTATAGGAATGGCAAGGCCTATTCATTTGTTTGAATTATACACCAACGACATCGTTGGTTCTGTCTATAGTTTCAGCTTATTTTACCTAATATTTACAGCTAGATGTGTTAAATACCATAAAACATAAAACTTTTCCTTTCATACCACTCAAAAGTATAGAAAGGGAAATGTCTCAAAGCAATTTTGAGTAAATAACGCTTAATAATAACTGCACCAAGCCTGCCGCTCACTGACATCAACAGATTGTTGGCTTCTTCTTGTTTTTCCAGGCTTTTACTGCTGCCTTATTTCGATGTTAGTTTTTCAGGGAGGTTTCCCTTTTCAGTCTCCTGCTCAGGATGAGAAAATGCTGCTCAGGTGGTTTAAAGTCTGGTGATTGACTTGGCCAGTCTAAAACATTCGACTTTTTCCTTCCCGATAAAGTCCTTGTGTTGAGTTGGCAGTGTGTTTTGGATTAATGTCTTATTAGTTCCTTCCAATTAACTCGGATGCATTTCTCAGTAAATCGGCAGACAAAATGTTCCTGTAAACTTCGGAATTTATTCTGCTGCTACCATCACGAGGTCCATCATCAATAAAGATTAGTGAGCCTGTTCCTGAAGCAGTCATGCAAGCCCAAGCCATGACACTACCGCCACTGTTCTTGTTTTGGATCAGATCCTTTCTTTCTCAACTATTTCTGATGAGTAGTTTGCAGCTTGCTATGGCTGCTATATTTCTGCTCCCATAGTCTTCTTCAGACGATGCATCGTATTAACTTCACCCCTGTTCTGTGTAGGTTGTTGGTGATGTCACTGACTGTTGTATTAGGGTTTGTATTCAGAGCTCTCTGACATCAGTTGTTGTTGTTTTTCTTGGCCATACTGTTTGGTGTCTGTTGCTCAGTACACTAGTGATTTATTTTTCTTTCTTCTTCCCGGACATGCCAAATAGTCGTATTGACTATGCTCGGTGTTTGTCCAAAGCTTTTGCTTGATTTTCCCTCTTTTCTCAGCTTCAAAATGGCATGATTTCTTCCTCAGACAGCTCTCTTCATGTGAGCTTTTCATTATTACCAACAAATGCAGTCTTCACAGGTGAAACTGAAGGCTAAAACCAAGAGTAGATGTTCAGAGCCATGTCTTCAGTCTACATCAAAAACAAATGAACTGACCTTGCTTTTCCAATAGTTTTGGCAGCGACTGTAGTTTATTATTCATTTATACGTAATGTTCTCCTGGTACAGATCTAATGAGATGAAACCTTTCTTTTTTTTTTCTCTCTCTGCTTTATTCTAGATGTAAAATAACATCCCACCAAGGCCAAGTGGTCCATTTTACTTTCAGTAATCTCCTAAAAACAGAAGAAACTATAAGAACTTAAGATTAATATTTATCCTGTAAAAAAGGAAGCAAGAAATAAAACATGGCATTCAAAACACTGACCAATATAATTAAAATAATTAAAATAATCTGAACTCTAAAACACAGTAAAAGCCTCTCTGCAGAACATTGCCCTAGTGCTCAATGTAGTGATGTTAAGTATCGTGTGTCATGTGTTTTACTGCATCTGCCGCTAAACAAATATATAATTAGCTACTGTATACTAACCTTGCTAACACACTCATACAATACATGCACGCTCCAATATAACAGCATTGAGTGTAAGTGTATGCAATGTATTTTTTTTTAATGACGTTTTAGCGAGAATACAAACTAGTCATCAATTCTAACAGTTGAGACTGATGCTAAATCTTTGTAATAGTCCCAGCTGTTCGTTGCAGCTCGAGCCTGTGAGTAAACAAAGTCTGTGCCAGAGTATCTCCATATGTATTCCGTTTCACACACCGACTTTTGCTTTAGAAAATAAAACACTGATAAATGGGTGTTCAGAATTACTCAGAAAAGAGCAAGTAAGTGTAGCGCACCCACTTACGGCGAAAGAGACTCTCCATCTTTTAGGTCTTGTTCTGTGGATTAATATGCCTCTTAGTCCAAAGACTGTGCTAAAATTGATGTAAAATGTCTTCCGTTGAAATAGAAATTGGTTATTAAACGTCCTGTTACAATGATTTAGCTATAAAAAGAAAAAAAAAAGTGCACTAAGAGCTCAGAGCCCAGCGTGGCTTTTCACAATGGTGCGTGTAAAAGTAAAGCTGATAAAAAAAAACATTTAAAATTATGTGTCTGGAGAGAAGAGCATTTTTGAAGCATTTCTTTGCAATTATTCTTGCAATAGCTAAAACAATTTTCATATTATTTAGCATATTTCAATAGTCTGTACATGCTACTGAGCTTGCTGAAAAGGTTCATATGACCTTTGATTGAGACTAGAGGTGTGTATTTGGGCTCCCAGACAATGCAACAATATGAGGAAGGTTTTATTCTCATGCAGGCACATGTGACAGATTTGAGCGTGTAGTGCTACTTGATAAATTTATAGCATATATATATATATATATATATATATATATATATATATATATATATATATATATATATATCAAAATATGGCAATTAAATTCATTATAAATAAATAAATAAATTATTATAATAAATAAATAAAGCTTTATACAGCAAAATTAAATTAAATTAATATGTTTTAGCAGGATTTTAAATGTATTTATATTATATGTTCATAAATAAATAGATTTTTCATTTTATAATTGGGGAAATAATCAAAATATGTCAAATAAATTCAGTAAAAATGAATAAATAAACAGTATGCAGCAAAGATAATAATTTTGTGAGCAGGATTACAGTATTCGTATTGTTTTATTTGTCTTTACATTAAATGTTCCTATGGATATATTTTATTTATTTCCATTAATTATATTTTATTTATTATATTGTTTTATTGGTTTTAATTTAGAATATTTTATGTTGAGCCACAATTCGCACAGCATGCTAAAAATGTTGCCTCTCTCTCTACCGCTATATTATTATTTTTTTCTCCTGTGTATTCCAGTGTTTACATCAAAACAAAGATATAGAGACAGTTACAGATAAGGATATTTAGAGCAATAAACAAGTAGCCAGCATATATCTGGAATGGGAAGGTTTGAATCCCAGGTCCACCAAGCTGCCACTGCTGGGCCCCTGAGCAAGGCTCTTAACCCTCAATTGCTCATTTGTATAAAATGAGCTAAATTGTAAGTCACTCAGGATAAGGGCGTCTGCCAAATGCCAGAAATGTAAATACACTGTAGCATTATTGTGTTACATCCTTAGTGCATGCTGAAATATATACATATATATTTCTAATCATGAAATTGAAGTTGAGACAAGATATTCACACCGTTTGCACCAAACAGTTTGATGTACAGTATGGTGTATTTCGGTAAAGGTATACACAGTATAAGCTTTATAGTATAAGTTTATACATTTGGAAACTGTATTAAACATGTATTTAACTGGTAAATGCAAAATACAAGGAGTGGACAAGATACTAAATCCCAATTTCACCAATTTCCCAATGAGTTGCTGTATATACACACGTCATTTTGACAATTAGCACCTTGTGAGATTTTAGAGCAACATCATTTGAGTTCTGAACTATAAATGTGACTTGTTTTCTGCTCACAAAATTATTATTTTTGTTTCGTGCCCACTCTTGATATTTTCTAATAAATTTAGTTGGCATATTTAGGTTATTTACCAAACTTTAGACAACAACAAATATATTGAGTACAAGTTCAAAATAATGAACAAAGTCTTTTTGGGCTCCTGAGCTGCCCGCACACTCGTGACTGCTAAAAAAAAACCCTAGCTGTTTGTATTGTCTGAGATCCCGGTGATACACTACTAGTCTAAACCAGGTCCTTTCTAGAGAGCTCGGCTAGTTTGATGTAGTTTGATGCATGCTAGTAAAGCTCTTCATACATTATTAACCATGCAGAAACCGGGTATAAAGTACACAGAGTGGACAAGATACACAGACATGAAAAGGACATAAAAATGAAAGAAATTCAATTATAGTTACACAGATGAGTTATATTACGTTGTTTGGAAATGAACTGCATCAGCTGCATCAGCTTGACAATCACACTTTGATATGTGATATATAACGAGAGTTTGAGGACAATTATTCAGTCTTTCAAGGGAAACTGCCTCCAATGTAATGGCAGTGTATGTCAAATATGGACAAAGCGCATCAGCAATGAGGAACAGCTGTCACAATTCAAAGCTCTATAACATAGACAGATGGACACTTTACATAATAGCTGCTAAATGCCTTAAAAGTACAGCCATGGAAATAACAATAGCATTGAATGAGTACCCACACGACCCAGTCTCAACATAAACTGTCCATCTTGAGCTTGGAATTCAAAGCAATTTCGAAACCTTTTATATCAAAGGTCAATGCACAGATAAGCATGTCTGATAAAAATGTCTGATATCAACAATTAAGTACAGATGGCGGTCCGTAATGTTTTGTGCAACCATCTTGTGGAAATCATTAGGTCCGGTGATTGCATTGCATTCCTTATTTAAAAATGATGAGGCAATTTTACAGCACGCAATGTTGTAAACACTCTTACCTTGTAAAGTTCCCAAAGACAGGATGATAATCTTCTCATTTATACAGATACAATGATTCAACAGCGGGGTTGATAAAGTCAGTTCTTCAGATTTGAACATTATAGGAAGCGCTGGATCTCACACAGCAATGTAGATACCGACCTTTTGCCTCACATCTCAAGGGTTTGGGGGTTCGATTCCCAAATCTGTGAGTATGGAGTTTGCAGGCTTTCCTCGTGCCTCTAGGGTTTCCTCCAGGCACTCTGGTTTCTTCTTCCTGTCCAAAGACATGCATTCTAGGCTGACTGGCATCTCTAAGTTGTCCGTAGTGTGTGATCGGGTGTGTAATTGTGCCCTGTGATGCTGTCAAGGGTTTACCCTGCCTTGTCCACTCAGTCTCCCAGGGTAAGCTTCAGTTTCCCAGTGACCCAGTAGGATAAGCAGTGTAGAGGATGGATGGATGGATGGATGGATGGATGGGTGGATGGGTGGATGGATGGATGGATGGATATTTTTATGGGTCTTCTGTTATTTTGTCCAACACTATTTTGCCAATGACAAATGTATGAAGGAAGTTTATATTGTGCAGAGTCATGTTAAAGTATATGTTGGGATGTGATGAAGCTGGGATCACATGATAATCAGCAGACTTGAAAACAAATTAGACTTACTCTAAAAAATTTTTGCAGCTGAAATTGCTCTTTTGTGATCGCCCGAAGGCCATATGTGGGAAAACATTTTAAATGTATTGGTATTAGTGTGGACAAGGTCTCAGTTTATCAAAAATAATCATCTGTTGTGAAAGTGCTGTTGCAAGGTGAGATACCAAAATCCCCACTTGCACAAAAACATTCTTTGAGCCTTGAGCTTGAGTTTTAACTCCAAATCTATTTAATTAGTGGTTCATCAGTCTGGGAAATCATTTACCTCACAGTTTTTGTACTGTATAGAATCACTCCAGTAAAAAACCTCCGGTACAGCCCCAGAACAAAAGGTCTACACATTTCATGGTTTTTAAGCTGAGCTTCCAGCAAGTGGCATGATTTAGAGTAAATTAATTCACTTATCCTACAAAGTGCTACTGAATATTACTCACTTGGCTTTCACTCTTAATTTTGGTCAAAAGAAAGTCATCCAAGCCCAAAGAGATGCCAAGAGCGCAATTCATATCAAAATGTAACTAAACATCTCCTCCTTTTCCATCTTCCCTTAGCAATATGCCAATCAGTGAATGCAAAATAAAGTGATTTATCTTTATCCGTCTCTGTGATAAGAATCTTCAAAGGTTTTTGTTAACTTTGACCTTGGAGCCATTACCGGACATGCAGCTGATCACGGCAGTAGCTCCTGCATTTAGATTTGCATGCAAATGTTTAAGATATAGCTGCTTTTCTAATGGTCAGGGATGTAGCGGATCAGAAGCCTTATCCCTGGAACTCTAGACATACACCCTGAATGGGAATACACCCTGAATGAGAGCCCAGCACAGAATACCATGAACACACAAACACATACACTTAGAGGCAAATTAACCAATCAGCCTCCTGGCACATTTCGGAGATGTTTCTGGAGGAAACCAGAAAACCCAGCTGAAGACACATGGACAAGAGGGGAACATGTAGATGGATCGGCCAAGCTAAATTTACCCCTAGGTGTCCATGAGTGTGTGAGAGAGCCTGTTTACATTAAAATGTGTATACATATCCGTTTATCTGGATCTACTATCCAAGGTGTATACATATGATCCATTTATGTAGATCCACTGCATCCTGACCAGGTTAAAGTGGTTAGTGAGTTGTTATTATTATTATTATTATTATTATTATTATTGTTGTTGTTGTTGTTGTTGATGACGATGTTGCTGCTGATGCTGCTGTTATTATAAGAAGACGACGAAGGCATCCATATACTATTTACTGTTATTCTATCTGTTACAATTAAATCATGACTATGTTAGTCTCTATGGTTGTAATAGTCCACCTGTGGTATCTATTATAACCATTACCATTCCTGAGTATCTATAGTAGTGGAGTAGCCCATTTTTGTCACACCCTGCGTTATTGTTGCGGTTTGGGAGTTAAAACCGCGTCATTAAACCCCCCCCTATTCGGACGGGGACAATGGTACGGTCCGCAGTGGCGCGATGGCTCGTCTCAGCTCGGCTTCGGAAGAGCGGATCTGTTCGAGGGGAGACTGAGCTGCTGGAAATCTCCGTTACTTACTTACAGCGCGTGAGGGAGGAGTCGCGAGCCGTCAGTCTGGATCCGTTTACAATGACCATGTACAAAGGCAAGCGCCGCCATCACCGATGTAAGTTGTCCAGCAACCGGGAACTTTATCAATATAGAGGGAGAAATGCTTAGGTGGAATTAAACCTCTGTGGTGTTTATACCTGTACGAGCAACGTTAGGTGATAATGCAACACTGTGGGGAGTTGATTCAACTCTCGGATTTTTTTTTAGTGCAGTTTCAGATTAAATGTGCTTTTTTTAATTTATTTATTTATTTATTTATTTTATGTCCATGCTATAGTCTTTGTGAGTTCACGAAAAATGGACAGCATGCAACATTTTGTATCTGATAAAATATTGATTATTACTGATATGGTTGATGTCATTCTGAGCTTGCATTGCATCCTTGCACAGTCAAGGCGTGCTCACAGAGTGATCATAATAATTAAGTTTCTTTTTCCTTACATGATAATTCAGTCACACACACACACACACACACATACCAGACAGCAAATGTTTCATGATCAGTGTAGCTCTTTGGCTCCACAGTGATCCTTAATTTAGTTCAAGTGTTGCTGTGGGAAATTGTACACACACACACACACACACACACACACAGAGAGAGAAGTTTTCTCACACATGCACCTATTTATGAACTCTGTCATAACTCATTATCAGCATCATCCTGGCTACACTGAAGAAAGGATATATGCAGAAAGAGATGTTTATCTGTTGTTGTTGTCGTGTGGATTTGCATCCAAATTACTTTGATCTGCAGGTAATGGAGGTCACTCCTAAATGCACAGAGCTTTCTTCATTCTTTTGGCATGAGGAAGAACGCATCCTTTAGTGTATATCATGTTCCAGACGGAGACTATAAAAATAATTTGCATCTTCTGATATTAAAATGGATCCAAACTATTTCTCTGGCCTCGGTGCATCTGTTTATTTCTGCCAGGGTTTAAATTCGTCTCCTTATTTTTTTGGGAGCTGCTCCCTGGGTAAAAGAACTGTCAGGTTTACATATGTGTATCGTAGGAAATATTTACATGGATTGTATAAAACCAACAGAGATGCGTGCTGTTAATTTGGAGACAGGGCACTGCATTATTCTGTTATTTTTATTTTTCAGCAGCAGTACTCTTCAGATTCTATGCATTTTTACTGATATTCTACTTAAATCCATCGTTCATTACTTGCTCATGCCTGCTGGAAGACTTTGTGGTGTGTAAATAAAAAATCTGTAAATCTTGGATTTATTATCTTAACAAAAGCATGGCTGCTGACCTGGATTCAAAGCATTTTTTTTTTTTTTTTTTTTTTTAGCACAATGAAGTATTTTTATCCCAACTGCAACACTCTGTATTACACCCCTGGAAAGGAAAGAATTAAATCATTTGTATTAAAATGAGGTCTAAGCAAATTTTAATAAATCTATTTATTCACAGACATTAATAAATCATGAAGTCTGAAATCTGTGCCTTTGGAAGTTTTAAATGCATTTCTAATATAATACTAATCTAATCCAGAGGCAGGTTTAACATTGCAGATCTTAAAGATAAGACTCGGAATACAAATGAGTAACACTGAGGGACTTGGTCTGGCACAAATAAAAAACTTGTCCATTAATATTCATTCCCACAGAGTTGTACATATTGTGCCAGGTGCTGTCATATTATCTTCTACATCCCATTTAGTGTTATGGCCTGGGAGCTGTCTGTGGTTCTGTATTAGCTTGGCACTCCTTACCACTGCAGGATGGCACTCTAATGAGTGGCGATGCTTTATGAACAGTCCAGTCAGAGCAAATCCATTTCCCCAGGCTTCCCAGGTCTCTCTGAGGCTCATCAGTGGGACAATGTGTGTGTAGGATGCAAAATCATAAAGTCCGCACCCAATCAAGACGCACCACACAAAGACATATTCATACATATGTACTGTCTGCTTCATGTCTCTAATGAGGACGGGGTTCTGAAATGGCACTATTGTATTCCCGGTGGAGCTCAGCGGCCTATTTGGAGCAACAGGTTTTTTGTTTTTTTTGTTTTTCTTTGGGTTTTTTCTTTTTTTCTTTTTTCTCTGTGCATTTCTCTTGCCTCCTGTGCTGCTCTGGCTCTGGGATATGGAGCAGCATATTTGGCATTAATCTTGCAAAGCCTTTAGTCTTTTCAATTATAAGCCTAAAGGAGGACAAATTGCTATATGTGATTATAAATCTTGATTAAAATGAGCAAATATTCTGGCTGGGAATCCCTGTGACCAAGACTTTCAGTGAGATTATGCATCCATTGTTCTTGATTAAGGTGTGTGTGTGTGTGTGTGTGTGTGTGTGTGTGTGTGAGAGAGAGAGAGAGAGAAGCTCTTGTGAATGATCATAACCTCATTGTTATGCCGTACTCAGAAATTGAAATGTTTATATTGCTTGGAGAATGGGAGAGAGGGAAATCTCTCATGTCAGGTATTCAGAGCAGTCTAATTCCACTGTCTTGGTACAAGGATAGCAACATCTTATTTTTAGCACATGCACACAACCATTTCTTACGTTTCACAACAGAAAACAACGATTGTTTTTTTTATTATTATTATTCTTTTCTTTTTTCTTTTTTTAATCATAGATTTACCATTAGTGCTGAATATCAAATCTTATCCATAATCCAGATCTTTAAATCTGTTCATTTCTCACTTTTCTTTCTTTTTTTTTATTTTTTGACCTGTGCTCTGTTTTTCAGCTTTGCATCTCTTCCTCTTTAGCTCTATGTGAGGCAGTAAAAGCTGGTTTGTCGACTGTGTGTCTCAGACCACAGGGCTTTTGGATTGCTGGTTTATCCAGCAGGATTTGGGACTTGTGCATCTGAGATCATGGATTATCCAGCAGGGCTTCATGGCTGACCAGCAGGATTTAGGGATTGTGCAGCAGAACTGTCTCTCTGTGTATTTCTAAAGTGGGGGAAAAGAGGACAAACCAGGTTGCACATTTTAATGGTGATGACAAGTTAGGGTTTGGCTTCGAACATTCATTCTTTTCTCTTATAGCTACAAAACATTTCCGTTTCAGTTTCACTGTGGTTACTGAATAACGTGTTCAAAGATGAATAATCAGGAAGGTTAATGGGTTAATGGATTGATCATGAATCATAATTCTCCATATTTGTGAGGTTGGTTAATCAGCAGGTGTCAGAGATCAGCTTTGTTTGACTCTGGAGCATTAAATGATGTCCCTAATTTGGGAATGATGACGTAAAAACCCATATTATAATCTAATGATGTTCATATTTCCCAGCCTGACCAATCCCAGCGCTCAATTCTGCTTTCCAAAATCTTACCAATTTGTTTAATTAATTAAAGTGTTATTAAATGTAACAATTATGTACCTTATATGGCTTAGAAGCAATTTTATTCTGACATAAAGATGGTAAGAGTCGATGTCAGAAGACAAAGTTCATCAAAATGTGCATCAAATTCATTTTTTATCATTTTAGCTCTGCTGCAAAATTATACAAGAATATCACAGCTAAAAGCCTCAAGTCAGCGTTGGCAGTGTGTTCAGATTATTTTAAAATGCAAACCACATAATGCAACAAAGCAATCAAAAGGCACTGGAATGAGCATTAACAATGTCCACAGGGAGGATTTTTGTTTCACATCTCTGTGGATTTAGTTGCTTTGTGCAACGATGAAAAGCACCTTTTTAATCTACGCAGAAAGAAAAAACACCCTCGGTGTGTGTATTATTTTACAGGTTTGCTTGTGTATGCATGCCCTTTTTATTCTATGTTCATGCTCTGATTTGTTCCAGTTTGTCTGTTTCCTTGTATCTGTTTGACCTGTATGGACCTGTTAGTGCTGGTGTTTGCCTGTTTGTATTTGTCTTCTGTTTGCCAGGACCTGTCCGTATCTGCCCGTGTCTGCCTATTCCTGCCCGTATCTGCTCGTCTCGTCCTGCATTTCTTGGTGTGATTAAAATGCCATTCTAACCCCAGGCAGTCGCCAGCCCATGCGAGTCCGCTTTTGTTTGTATTCCGCATGTGTAATTCAGTAAACAGGTAGTTTCTTTTTCGCAGCTGTTCATGAATAAAATGGCTGTTTTTGAGCTCTTCAGAGACAGCATGAAGGGTCTGTATATTTTGTAAATTTACTCAATTGTTGGACTTTTTTTCTTGTCATTGTTAACAACTTTACTTCTCAAGGTCTTGATAAATTCCAGCCTGTTTATTTGAACTAATAAATGCTAAATTTAGACTAATATATAAAACGATTATTGTATTCTGACCCACAGCTCTGTGTCAGTGTAGCGAAAGACAGGCTTGTCTCATAATATACATTTATACCAGGAAGAAAGATAAATGAGAGGTTGCCTACACTGCCATTAATGTGTGGATCTGTCATATGGAAACTGACATATAACCTTTTCTTTACCCTGAAGTGTCTGTGTCTATATTATATTCTCTATATAATAATGCCGCTCAAAACTTTAAGGTTTCTTTGGACACCTTGCCTTTGCCTGACATTTTCTGAGTATGCGTTTAAATTGCATAGAGCCCAAACCTTTGCTTTAAGCTGTGTAGGAAATATTTGGAGAGTGTAATGGACAACCTGATCTCCTGAGAAATTCAAACAGACATGATCGACCTAGGCGATGGCGTCAGGTTTCATTTGATTGCTTACAAATGAAGTCATAAGATAAGGAACAAACACGATCCCGACGTCTAATTCCTAATGTCATAACAAATAAGTAGAAATGAGAGAATAGAAGAGAGAGAACGCCCAGTCATCTGCTACTGGATGGTGCTGGATCAAAAGGATCATGAGATCTTCAGCCAGCTCCACAATGAGCTGCAGAGTGCCTCTGAAGAACGCTGAAAAAAAAAAACCCACACACACAGCTTGTTAGGACAATTCAATCTAATAATTTTTTGTCATTATATTTAAATGCATGATATTAATAAGTCCAACCGAGTAAGCTTAAAGATGCCTTTCACAGACAGCCTCTAGCACAGTGTGTGGGCTGCTGGCTTGCGGTTCTTCAAGACAGATAGGTAAACATATCCACTAATGCTGGATTCATCAACTGTGGACAACATATTGCAGCAGACAATTTTGAAGCAAGAATTTAATGTAGAAGAGGATTGTTAGGGGCACAACAGAAAAGCGCTCACTCATTTGTCTGGAGTTTAGATGTTCAAAACTCGATGATGCCAATGTTAAACTAGCCATGCTCTCTTAGTGGGAGGGTTCACATCATTAATTACAGTGCCATTAACCAATCATGGGAGCTTGAGTATTCGGAAAAGGAGTGTAAGCGTGTATGGTAACATGAAGTTCTATTACTGTATGAAAAAAAACCAGTTCATAATGTCTTATATTATACAGCAATTAATGGTTAGATACTAAAACTTGTCAGTTCCATTACGTGCTTATCCAGACCAAGGAATTTGGAATTTTTCATTTGAATAACCGTGCATGTGTCTTCCCCTCTGTGTCTCACTCTCTCTCGTCTTTCTGTATGTCTGTTTCTATTATATCTTCATAGTCTGCTTCTATCCTTATTCCCCACTGGCTCCTGTTTGCATAATTAATTGTGTAGCTGTATTAATTAAGGCAAAGGAGAATCCGCCCTGATTTCTCATGATGTGAGCGCTGGTAGAGGATTGGAGTGTGTTAATGCTGATGTATGGCCTGTGTGACAGTGATATATATCAGCAAGGCAAGGGTGCATATTGGCAGCCTTGCGAGTGTGTACAGGACATGTTTCTGTCTCTCTGAAGGTCACTGTGAGGAGAGAGGGAGACTGAGATTTACAGTTCATCATATTGCTCGTGCAGTCCAAGGTGATTTATTTTTTTACTTAGCTTTTGAAAGGCATTAACTAGTCGAAGTGACACGGGGCTGTTAGAAAAGGCTAACTGAATGTCGGCTTTTCCTGGCTTTTTGTGAGGAATGTTGACGAGTGCTAAAACGGCGTTCTGTCAGCCAGCATGCCTGTAATGAATGACTGAGATGTGATGTGACTGTAATGCGTAAACAGGCCTGCATTTCTTTCTGTAGATTTCAGGTAACGAGTTGTCAAAAACTAGTGCTTTGTGATTTTCTTTGTCTTGTCATGAAAAACCTTTTAGAAGCCTAAAGCCGTTCATATTTCCAACGACTCGAAGCTCGTTTGTCGACTTCGGCGCTTTCCAAAAACAGTCCTGATTTGTTATCTTTTTCATGCTAGCTAAGCTGCAAATATACTTCATCTTCACACCAGGGACTTGAGTGCATGCAGCTGCTACGTGAGAGGCATTGTTCACATACACTTGTGTATATTCTGTACATCTGGAGGATTAATAGCAATTGATGGCATGTCAGAAATCCAAAACATCTGTCCATCTGGCTTCCATGTCGATCTGTAACGTCGAGTGATTTGATGCAAAGCAGTGTTAAACACACTGACAGGCTCTGTTTTCCGCCATCATCGTGAAAGCTGTCATGATTTGCGTCTCATATTGAAAAAAAAAACACATACCTCACCTCATCCTCCCTTATATTTACTGATCTAGAAAAACCAGAAAACTGGTACTCAAAACAGTGCAGCAGCCATCTTGTGTACGAGTATGCACATGTAACAACAAGTATGAATCATCTTAAACATCTGTGTGATAAATATTTGTTTTTTGACATATATACATATGTGGTTATGAGGTTTCAGCTTATATATACAGCTCTGGAAAATGCATGTATTGGTGAGATGAACAGTTTTGTTTCATTTTTTGTGAACTGCTGACAATATTTCTCCTAAATTCAAAATATAACTATTGTTATTTCGAGTGTATATTTCCAGGAAATGACAACACATCGAAATAACCCAAGATCATGCAGTATTTGCAGAGCTTTAATAACTCGAATAAAACAAAATGCACATCATTTGTAAACAGTTTGTGTTAATGTTTTGGCTAAATAACATTAAGAAATCAGTATTTGGTGGAATAACCCTGATTTGCATGCGTTTTGGCTCCATGCTCTCCACCAGTTTTTCACATTGCTGTTGGGGAACTTTATACCACTCTTTTTGCAAAAAAGCAAACAGCTCAGCTTTGCTTGATGGTTTGTGACCATCCATCTTCCTCTTGATGATATTCCAGAGGTTTTCAATAGGGTTCAAATCTGGAGATTAGGCAGTGGTCTCTTATTTTTTTCCAGAGCTGTATATATATTTTTATAAGATAAATCCATGACATGATGACAATAAGGTTATCTGATTCTTAAGAAAAATATATTTTACTGTTTACAAGTTTGTTTCTTTTTTCCTTTGCTTTTGTTGTTTGTCAACTTCATTGATATTTTAAATTGTATGAAGCCAGTCTTTATGACAGCCTGTATAAAGGTTCATGCATGTTTATATCCATTATCATTATCGGCTTGTGTAGGTTTTATGTCTTTAGCAAGTTGTTTCAATTTGTTTCAGACTGTAGCCATGTTATAGCTTTCGAGCAAAAAAAAAGGAGACAGACATGAATAAGCATAAATCTACACTGTTTTTGATTATCACCGATGCATATCTTGGGCATTGTAATGATGCAACGGTTGTGGTTTATCTCTCCGCTCCAGTCTGGCAGTGTTAACTCCAGATGTGGACTGACAGCTCTGATTGGATTCATGGAGATGATGATCCAGCAGGAAAGACAGAGAGAGAGAGCGAGAGAGAGAGAGAGAGAGAGAAAGAAAGCATATGGCTTTGTCTGATTGCAGATCGAGAAATGTAGAAAGGCGAGGTCTGAGAGAAGTCCTGGAGAATCGCCCATTCTGACCAGCCATCAACTTCACACTGAAGTGGTGCTGGCTTTCATGTCCACTCATTCACACGATTCCTTATATCTCCTCCAGGCTTTTGCACTCAATTCCATCACTCTTTGTGCTCTCTCTCTCTCTCTCTCTCTCTCTCATTCTCGCTCTCTGCCCCAGACTGTCACTTCTCTTGCCAGCCCTTTCTCACTGTCTAATACAATCTTCATCACTTCTCTCTTTCTTCTCGTTTAATAATTCATTTGGCATTTGGCTTGTGGTGTCCAAGGACGACTTGTATATATTTCATTCTTCAGGACAGCAAATTCATGGTAGAAAAAGAGAGCTCGGTGCCTGTTTCTTGTTTGTGTGCTGGCTCTCGAGTTAGGCATGCACACCATGTATGCATATTTACTCCTCTAGTCTTTAATCAGGGTGCATTTGCTAGGCGACTCTGTGCATTTTATTCTCCTGTCCTGTAGAGAAAGGGAGCTGAAATGTACGTGTCTGAAATATTGTATTTATATTTTGGTTTCCCTGCAAAGTTTAAGATTAATATCCTAAATGACGAGCTGGACGTACATTAACGTTCTTCCAGCGCTGTACATGAAGCTGGCAGGTGTTGTAGAAGAGGTGGAACCCATTTTCCTCTACACAAAGAAAGCCAGGCAGAAAAAGATATGTGAATAGCAACAGACCAGCTTCGAGCTCACTGGAGAGTCACAGATCCACATTCAACTGTCAAGCACCTGCCGCTGAAGTTGATAATGATTAGTTATGCAACCTGCCTCCTACAATTCCTACAAATAGGCTTGCTCTTCTACCTTTTTTTTTTTTTAACTTACAATTATTTTTGATTAGGGATACGTTTCAGCGTATAATTAAACATGATTGACAATGTAGTAATAATGACATGTAATCATATCCACTGCTTTTCAGTTTCACCCACTCGGTGCAGGTCTGTGGAGGAAATAAGTTGTGTGTATGTGTATGTGTGTGTGTGTGTGTGCGTTCAATATATTCCCTAAAGCTCTATCCTTGTGTTGTCCTGTAGCAAGCTCAGAGCTCGTGCCCATGTGAATAGGGAGCTTTCATTTTTCCCTCCCCATAGCCCGAAAATCAGCTCGCGCCCTCCAGGCTGCTCAGCTTTCAGCACCACGGGTCTCCAGGCAACCGGCAGAGCAGAGGCAAGCGCATTAATAAATATTCCTTGCACTAACCGCAACTTCTCGCTGGCTGCAATAGCAATGAGCTAGCTAAAGTATAAGTAAGGTGCTGAGACGTCACCTAGCCTTGCGCTCAATCATGCAGTCTGTCTGTCTGTCTGTCTGTCTGGATTCTCTCTTGTTGCATTTCCGCTCTTTGTTTCTCTCTCTCACACACACACACAGACAGTATCTTTTCTATCTCTTGCCATGTCTCTTTTTCAGCTCTCTACCTTGATGGATACCTCTGCTCTTCTGAGCCTAGTACATGATACACACTGCTGCTGCTTCTGACAGCACAGTCAAACTTGCTTAAAGCTGGACTTCAGCCAGATGCTCGCCAACAGGGTTTAGTGGACAAGCACTCAGGGATTCAACTCTGGGAAATGTGTGCGTGTGCAACCTTTCCTTCCACTTCTACTGATTACTGTTCTGTTCGACTTCAGCCAGAACTTTTCTTTAGACAGTAGGATGCAAGGATTTTGTGGTCTTATTTACAGCATATTGCATTATGTGGGATATGCTGCACACCCACATCAGCACATTCCATTTCACTGGATATGAAATGATGTGGCATTAATCATCACCGAACAGATCAACATGACTAACGGGATTACAGTGTTATTCTGAGCTGTTTAGAGCTGCTTCGTGTGTTAAGGCAGAACCAGAACAGCACCAGCGAAAACCGACATAATGTCACATAACGGTCACAGTACGACGATGACACTCGCTCCGTTATTGTCACTTCAATTATGTCATGTATTTTTTTTTTCCAGTTACAGATATAAATAAATGTTATAAGTATTAAGAGAGTGTGACATGGACATAGTTAGGATAATCCTATTTCTCTGCACTGTGTGGTTTCTTAGGATTGGAGAATGGCTCTACGATCTCCCATCAACTGGCGGATTGTGTTCTTTATGTGGACTCGGCGTAGTACTTCATATCAAGCACGTGAAAAAATCTTGTAGGGGAGCTGGTGGATAAAATGGCCTTATTCGGAGACTCTTTTTAATAAAACGCGCCACAATAAACTTCTGTAGTAGATGGAGATTGACGTTTCATTCTTCATCTTCTCGGGTCTCATTAATAATCTGACAGCATGACTTGTTCAAAAGAAAAACTCTACAATGAGAACAAACTTTAAAGATGTTGAGACGAGAAATATTCTTCGCTTTGAGTTCAAAACAAATGTACAGCATCTTATGACTTCAGAGCATGTGCTGCTTGTCAAAAGTGAGAATGTAAAAAAAAATCACTTGATATTGTAATTTTTCGGGATGAAATAATTACGCCATTAATAGAAGATAATCTTCATGTATGTCAGTTATTTAAATGCCCTATTGCTGTTAAAGGCACGAAGTAGTTCGGACGAATTCTAGTGTCAGCCTGTTGTTCATCACTGTAGTCACGTGTAATGTCAGATCTAATCCAGTAATGTCAGATTCTAATAAAATCTAATGACCTATTAAACGACATGGCAAATTAACGCACACATGTAAATGACATACCTGTGTTGCTGTGTTGTGTCGTTGTTGTGAGTGAGCAGGCACGTGGATGATGTAAGTTTTCTTCTTGAGTTTTTTTTTTATTTGCTATTTTATCATCCCTCTATCCGGTGTCACTCTTCCAGATGAGGATGGGTTCCATTTTGAGTCTCAAGGTTTCTTCCTCGGATCGTCTCAGAGGGTTTTTCTATGTCATCATCGCCTCTGGCTTGCTCATTAGGGACAGAAATAAAGGGGATACATTTAAATTTCCATCCTGAATTCATATATTTCTGTTTGTGTCAGTATCCATTGTGTAAAAGCACTATAGAAATAAAATTGAATTGAAATTGAATTGAATAATCCTACTCAAAGTTAAAAAAAAAAAAAGAAGAAAGAAAGAAGATGGAATTGCAAATGAATGTGTGAATCGGAAAAGTACTACAGCATCCGCATCTTCTTGTATATGATTGCAGTTGATGCGTTGTCTTTGCAATGTTTACTTTTCCATGCTGGTAAAATCCTAAATTTGACTCCATGGTTTTCATCACAAATCACAAAAGTGCTTCTTTTTTCATTACTTGCTCTGCTAGATAAGGGGTCATTCAGAGAGCTAGGCTGTGTAATCATTGCACCAGTGCAAGAAGCTGGAGAGTTTGTTTAGCTGTTGATTGGAGTGATAAGGTTTGAGAAGGATGTAAGTGTGTAATCATGCTGTAACTCTCTTCTGTCTCTATCTCTTCAGATATCAACATGGCTGGAGAGCCCAAACCGTACAGGCCCAAAGCTGGCTCTAAAAGACCCCTATCTGCTGTGTACACGTAAGTGTTTCTTTTTGTCTTAAAGACAATACTTTGTTCTTCTGCCTCATAGCTCAAATTTTATCAGTTGTCTTTATTTTTTTACTTCTTTTAAATCGACTTGTAAAAGGCTCCTTATGAATCAAAGTTTATCTGTATTTTTGCGTTACGTCTTCTGGAAGGTCCTAATAAATCATGTTTTATCTTTTGTTTAACTTTCTTCATATTTTGAAAGCTTGTTTTTAAGTAACATACAGGTGAAATTATGGCTAATATTAATGGTTTAAAGCGTCCTTGTTTTTACATTTCTCTTTAAGCTCTGACGTTTGATCAGACCTAATTTAACATTGCTATGATTCATTCAGTTCAATTAGTTTGCACAGGTCTAATTGATACACGTTTTGTTTGTATAGAACTTTTCCCAGTAGCCATCGTCATTTATCTGAGTAAATATTCAATAGCATGATCTGCTGCATTAGTATATGATGTCATCCATAAATGTTTGACTTTGAAAACTGGCATGTATCCGCGAGAAGGGCAGATTAGCATCGCAGATCGAGATAAGGGAGTAAAACTAGTCAGCACTTTTTGTTACACATCAGAATCAGATAATACCGAAGCTGTGCGTCTTTGTCTTGCTTCGTTGCATGATTATCTACAACAATCTATTCTCACATTTGCTGAAGCTGCATTTGAGTCACGGTACCGTGTGAAGAGATTACTGTGGAAAACTTCGCTTAAAGTTTTACCCTGATCAGAGTGAGAAGGGAACGTTGTTCTCTGAGTGTGTGTTGTCATGCAACACTAACAAATTGTTGGATGAGAAGAGATATGTCCCTGCAGTTCAGGTACAAAGGACGAGACAGACGTTATAGATTCACTGTAGAGATATCAAACCACAAATAGACAACCTTGTACTTGGATTCTTCAGACAGATTGCAAGTTATATACTGTTTTGCTTGAATGTAAAAAAAACGAGATCATAGAAATGTTATACAACTGATAACGGATAAAAGTATAATACTGCTATATTTGCATCAAGGCAGGCAGAGGACAAACCATTTTTTCTGCTGTTGAGGACGCAATGCATTTTTAATATAAATTTTATTTCGATAATGTTTTTAACAAAAGAGAAAAACTACAAATTCCTGAGTGTCACCTTTCGTATGAGACATTAATCACCCCTGTGGAGACATTCAATGCTGAACATGGACACAGCCAAACAGGTGCAAATTTCTTTTTTTGCCTCTGGTAAAAGGAGTTAAAGTATGCACAGTATAAGAATAATTCTGAGGCTATAGACTATGAGAATAGCTCTAGGATGAGCCCAGGACTATCTTATGATTGCGCCGGCACCATGACTGTACAAACCTACAGTATCCAGATGAAATTATTCCCTGTTGGGAAAGGTGAGACTGGGAGGAAGTGCAAATCCTTACAGAATCCACGAACCATCCACAACAGCAGAAGGTGAGAGCCAATGCAAGTGCTCCAGAAATATGACCCAGGCATTGATTAAATTTAGATTCCTGGTTTCCAAAAAAGCAGATAGAAAGCTTTGTTGTCTACGTTGAAAAAGGGACATGGAAGTAATGAGGCATGCATTTGCAGATATCCTGCAATACTATTATTTCTCTTCTCTCTGAGCCCTTTCACTGCTTTGTATCTCCCCTCCTTCTCATTGTAGCGGTAGCTTTTCCATTAGCTATCATTATATTCTTGTTTGTTTTTTTTTTCCCTCTCATTTGGTTTTTGATATGACAAATTCATTACGACTTGATTTGCATTTTAACAGTACATTTCCAAATATCCATTATGTGAGTTCTGTTAATTAGGAAAATAAAACCGGAGAATGACAAGACCATCAAAATTGGTTTTAAACGGCAATTTTATTTTTTAATTAAATATAATAAATCATTTGGAGGATGGAGAGCCACATTTGGCTGAATAATAATGATGCATGGGAAGTAAGTGTGCGTGTGTCTGTGTGTGTGTGTGTGTGTGTGTGGAGCTCATTCTATAAGAGACTGTGGCCATGGTGACCTGGCCAGGATTAGCGGGCTGGAAAGCAATCTGAGCTCCACTCTGCCACATAGCTCACATATAGTGTCAATCCCTAGCCCTCAGTCTGCTCCTCTCACACTGACCACTGAGCGTGACCAGCAAGCCAATTGACACCCAGGGTGTCGGTTTTGTCGTAGTTTAATGCATCTGGGGAGAAACAGAGCTTTAAGTAAACACAGGAAAATTGTTTTGTAGATAGCTTGCCCTTTCCCAAGTACAAGTGATCAAAGACTAAAGTGAGAAAAAATGCTTTCTTTAAAAATAAACAGAAAACATGTAGAAGTTAAATCTGGACACACTAAAAAAAACCCTCTTTGACAAAACATCCATTCTGGTCTCTGAGATTCTCTTTTATATTTACTCACTTGGCAGAAACTCTTTTCTTGTGAGACTAAATTAGATTTAGCCATACAGCTCAAGGGTTAAGGTTTTGGCTCGAGGAAAATACATTTCTGGCAGTTCTTGGATTCAGGCTTCTTACTGCTGGTGCAGAACCTTGGCCAAAGAGACACCACTGCCTCTCTCTCAAGTAATGTTTTTTCCCCCAAAATCACCATAATTAAACACCTGGTTCATTCATGCTTTAGTACCTGCTTTATCCTGGTCACAGGCTATTCAGAGCCTAGATCTCAGGAGCATTAGAATGGTACAACAGTCCATCACAGGGCACCATGCACAGTTATTCACTTACTCATTCATATTTATGAACAAATTAAAGAAGCCAATCCACCTACAGGCATGTGGGAGAAAAATCAGAGAATACAAAGGAATCCCAAACAGACACAAGATGAACATGTGAAACTCAAGTTCGGGATCATGTTTTTGTCTTGCTTTCAAATAGACTCTTTTACAGAAAGAGTTTTGTATATGAGCTGAAATTTAAAGGAAAGTCTAATATAATGTGTTCCTTCAAGGCTTTTAATACAACCTTATTTCATCTGCTATAAGTCTCTGGAACTTTACTAGACCGATGAATACCATTCTTTCAAAAGATATATATTTTTTTAGATGAACACCATTCTTTCAAAAGACTTTTTTTTAGTCAGTGTTTGGATGACAGTGCTAGACAGCTAGACTGTCTAACACACCACTCCAAAATCTCCTGTATGTGGGACAGAGATCTGATAAGTGTAAAAGCCATTATGTAACATTTACATTATTCTCATTCTCACCAAACCATTAAGTGATGGGGCGGAGTCATCCTAAAATAGACCACTCCCATTAGGATAGAAATGTCTTAGAGCATAACAGAGCTGTACGTTTTATACATTTAGTAGGAAATTGGATTTTTTTTTTATATACTATGAGTATTTTTATATACCGTATATGGTACTGCAAATAACCAGCAAAAGTAAAGTCTAATTTTTAAGATCTATTTTTCAATTAAACTACAGTTGGTTTAGGAAATATTTGTAACTTAAGCAACACTACCATTTGTGAAGTTAATTTTTTCATTAAAAAATGAGACAACTTTAAAAAAAAAAAAAAAGTGTGTGTGTTTTTTTAAATAAATTTTTTATAAAAATTTTATTTTTTATTTGATCTATATTTAAGTAAATATGACTACAATTTCAAAAATTCCATTAATCCACCATTGAGCTGCTTGTAAAAGTCAACAGACACCAGAAAAGACATTTAGTCGATAATTGTGGTTATTTGTATGACAATTAATCAGCCGAATTATTATTATTATTATTACTTAATATATAATTACGTTTAATTTTAAGTGACTATCATTTATAATTCGTTCACTGGAATTAATTTATATTATTGCCTTAGTGATATCTTGTACAGAAGATTGGATAGTGAAACCATCCCATAATATTTCTTTGTTTGTTTTGTTATCTTTATGTATAGATGAACTTTTATTAACACATAAAGTCATCCTCTGGCTAGGAATCACATTACACAGCCTCGGGTTGAGACCGACAAATTGCCTTTATTTTTTTAATTTCACATAAATCTTTAATCCACATACAGTATAAATCTGTATGTAAAGGTGAAAGACCAGTCAGTATAGTTATATGGTTCTGGATATGCAAATTAGCAGACTATACATTCATTTATTTTGTATGTGTGTGTTTTTTCAGTGGATATGAATTTGACTATGACTACTACCGTGAGGATTTCTATAATCGGTATGTATTCAATTTTGCTGTTTCTCCATGTTAGAACATGGCTGTCTTTGAGCAACTCTAACTAATAACTTTAAGCATCTGAAACAGCTAATGGCTTATTCTCCTTAGATGCATCAGTGCAGAATGTAAATCGCATGGCCTTTAACAAAGGTTATAGGTCAAGAAAACGAAGAAGGGAAAAAAAACAGCAAAGCACTTAGTGTTGGCATTTACAGAGTGTTCCACTGGCTTCGGGCTCACTCATCCTCATATTTGTTCTTGGACAAAAAAAAAAAAAAAAATCAAATCAAAGCAAATTTTGTGTAAAAATCCATTAGAATTGACCGAATAGAGCATATCCTTATACTTAAAGACAGCGTGTGTGTTTTTTCCCCCCTCTAATTCCCCTGCTTATGATCAAGGCCTTTATCAGTGGAGACATTTTGCTAAATGTCAGCCAGGCCGAGAAACAGTGTGCAGAGAAAGCACAAGTGTGTGTGAGTGTGTGTGTAGAGCACATAGCTCAGTCTGACATTTCCCTGTGTCTCTGTTCTCTCCTCTTTCATTTGAAGATTCTTGAAAACTACACCACTGCCATGAATACAGATCTACTGACGATATGCGAATAGCGTGCAGACAGAGCATCTAGACATTTCTCAAAAATACAATGATTTATTTCAAGTCACATAGGGAGATTTGTCGAGAAGCCTTGTTCAGGAAAGCTCTGTTATTGAGCCATCAAAGATTAATTGTGAAATCTACAGCAGGGCTTACGTATTCAGAAACTGTCAAATCACAGAGCTGACGCTTATCTGGATAAAACAGTACGATGCAGTGACATCTACATGCTGTTTCGATATGAAATCAAATCTGCATCCAATCTCGAGCTTGCATAATCCCTGCATAGATTCAGCAAAGCCGGTTCAGCTCATAAAGACATCAATATCTATTTAATGAGTTGAATAGTATGTGTCAGAGAGGGAAATTACTAAATTCCTGCCCCGCATATGAGCTGTAATATCACTTTTTTTCTGTCTCAGGCTCTTTGACTATCACGGACGGGTGGCCCCGCCTCCACGGGCCGTCATCCCTCTGAAACGTTCGCGTGTCGTGGTGCCGTCAACGCGGAGAGGAAAGACTTCCTTCTCCATCAAAACCTCCACCTCTTCATCCTCACGGCCACCCTCGTCCTCCTCCTCCTCCTTTTCCTCCGGCCTCAAGCGTAAGTCCAGATGGCGGAAACGAGCCTCTGCACTGCAGAGACCGAAACATAATTTGCAGTCCAAGTTCAAATCTTTGAACCACCATTCCACCATAATAAGCAGCATTTATTTAAGCAGCAATAGCAGCTTCTGAAATAAGACCTTTGGGCGTTATTTTAATAACATCATTTGGGCACAGTCCAAGAGCTGTATTAAAAAATGTGGATACGTTCACTAAATAGGTCATCAAAACCAGAGGAAAGGAGTCAATATTTGTGCATTTTTATTGTTCTGGGGAAAGCCAAGGTAGATTTGCAATGCTGCAGTGACTCAAGCTGTGCTGGTATTAACGTGTGCCTAATTACTGTTCTTTTGCAATGCCAGCTTTACTGCAAGTTTATTTATTATTGCTACATAGTATATTAGGAATGGAACAGGCTAGGTGGTACAGGTCATGGAGTCTCTCTCCCTCTCTCTCTCTCTCTCTTATAATATGCAAATAGCTAAAAAGGAAAATGGATTTCTTTATTCATGTCATTGGAGTTATGTATTGATTTCCCTCAAAGGGGCAAATGCATGTCTGTCGATGTCATCAGCCGCCTCTTGGCTGAAATTGTCACTTTGATTCGGAATTGGCTGTGCCGCATTTCCCATCAGTGATTCATGGGAGGCAGAGCACGCCACATTTCATATGCCTGTAATTTACATTCAATCGCACCATTTTAGATTCTCATCTCCAGCCCATATGAGCTAAGCGGGCTGGGCGGTACTCTCTCTTCATCTGGAAGTTAAGCCCGAAGATTACTTTTGTGTTCGACTCTGAGCTCTGTGTATAGTGACTTCTCCAGGGCTCGGCTTGAATCGAAGCAATTCAAGAGTGGAAAAAAAAATAACCGCGGCTACATGCACAAAACGCACATTGTTTGCTTTTATCTTTATCTCTCCCGAGCTTACATCTGTGTCCGTGAGAGTAGCTCACAATCTGACTCACACTGAAGATTATTCTCTGCAGTGGCCATGGGGGCATTAAAGAAATCTAAAATTAGTACTGAAATTTCTTCTCGGTGCAGGGACCTTTGATTTTTTTTTTACTTATTTTTATTTTTTTATTTTTTTATGGAGATGAATTCCAGACTGAAATGGAGATGAAACGCTGAGAGATTACTCTGTTTATTATCACTGAATCTGCACTTCTTTTGAATTCATAAACAAAGGCACTAGACCTGAATACAGGAGAAAACAATCTTTTTCTTATCATACAACATTGCGTCCTCTGTGGCCCTGGACTGTGGTGTTTCTGATGTTTCTGTTATCTACACTGATTTGCAAAAGTTGAACATTTAATAAGCTTGTAGGGACATTTGACTGAAATCTGCTTTATTGGCATTTAAAAAAAAAAAAAGCCAAATGGTTTGCTTTCGTTTGCAAGGTGAAGGTTATTGTAGACATACTGTAGTAAATGGCTTCCTCTGATGTCCAGATTTTGCCAAACTAAAACCCTTTTTATGAAAGCGATATCTGTCATCAATACCTATATCCTTGAAAGCATCTTTATATTCATTGATGGACTCATACTCGCCTGTGTAGAGTTAAAATGTGTGTCCTTGCCTGATGCCGAGGCGGTCTGTGGACGGTAGACTGTTGATACTGCTGCTCTTTTCTGTCTGAATGAATGCTGAGCTTCAGCAAAACTGCACCAAAAGTTCTCACGAGCATAAAATAGCTTAGCTATAGCTACACATTCATTCTAATGTAATGTTTAAATGTATAGGGAAAATAAGTATTTACTGAATTAATTAAGAGTTTTATTGACGCAGCCCGGGTACGATTCCTGGGCAAAGAGCAAACCTCTCAGTGCCGGTCCCAAGCCTGGATAAAATAGGAGGGTTGCATCAGGGAGGGCAGCCGGGTAAAACCTGTGCCAAATCAAAATATGTAGACCAAATGATCAGCTGTGGCGACCCCGAACCGGGAGCAGCTAAAAGAACAACAACTGAAATAATTAACACAGGGTGGTGTATAAAGCCTGACATGAAGCAGAGTTACACTACCACCTCGATTCAAGTCAAGTCAAGAAGCTTTTATTGTCATTTCAACCACATATAGCTGACGCAGTACATAGTGAAATGAAACCAGGACCCTGGTGCTGCATAAACATACAACATACAAACACAGAAACAACAACACAGAGCTAGGACAGAAGACATTCAACTTATAACACAGTGATTTTGGCAACAATTCACCAAAGAACACGGCATGCTTTATAACTATTTAGGGTTATTTTTATTGTTGTGGAATGTTTTATGAGTCAAGTTGCTTGTTATTACATACATTATAGCATCTATAAACAGTCATTCCCTCACTAGCGTGTCTTTTTAAACTAAGGAATACTTCTCACCAAACAATTTCTTTGCTTTTGTTGTTAAAAAAAATTTATTTCCAAAAGATGCTTATAAATAAACATTTCTGAATTGCTCTGAGGTGTGACTGAGCATGTTATCGTGGTGTGTAAGGTGTCCGGTGATGGACTGGTGTCCAAGTTCAGGGTCTATACTGCAGTGTAGTGGCTTATCCATCTTCAAACACACGCACATAGCTGTAGTGCTAACTGCACTGTGTTGTATTAAGAGTCTACCTCAGATGATGAATTGATGGCATAATTATTGATAGCTCTTCATACATTGACACTTGATTAGGTGCTTTAAAGTAAAAATCTAATTAAAATGCACAGGAGCCTGTCTGATTGATGTACAGCATACACCCATTGACCAGATGAGAGAAAAAGAGAGACCTTTGTTGAGAGATTTGTAATGAGTTACATTGAAGGTCTAAATAAAAAGGTAAAAGCATGTTTTTTAATAGAAATTCTATTAAGTACAAGGATTCAGTTTCAGTAGAATATAAATGCCACAAACTAATACTTAGTTTCTTTATACTTTTCCTCCATTTATTACGTCTTTATGCGACTGAAGAAGCAAAACATACTTCAGCTGTTCCTGGTAAAAAAAAAAATGCTTCAAATATAAAATATGGCTTAACAGCGGTTCTTTGGTCTATTTTTTTAAATAAATAAAAGGCCATGTTTCCCCCATGATGTATATGCTTTCAGGATAAAAATCATTAAATGAATTGCACACTTCATGTTACATTAGCAAGACAGAGTGTTCATGGGTGAAATCAAAGTAAGTGCTGTTACTTAATGGCCACCTTCTAAAACCATTAAGGGCCTTCACAGATTCCTGGGCTTTGCAAATTTTATATGAGATTTATTTGTGGATTCAGCTCCAGAACTGCTCCTCAGACATAATGTACTGTACTGAGTGAACGGAGGCACATGCAAACTAGTCTGGGATTTACATGCCGTGCAAGACAGAAGCATTTCTCAAATTCACAATGAAAAATATTAAAGCACTTGGAACAGAGTGAAGGATGAGTAAAACGGTAATACCCACATGAGCATGTGTGTTTAAATATATACGCTTTGCTGCTCTCTAGGACAGATGTGGAATAGTGACTATGAGTGACAAGATTCTCTAAGAAATTCCCCACGCAGCCTCATGTCTCGCAGGTCTGGGGTTGATAGCAGAGCATCTTCTCTCTCTCAGATCATCCAGATGACACTGACTACTTCTGAAGGATGTCACAGGCCATTTCCGTGTCTGACACTGATGTAGCATCAAAGGCGTATTTCTGCTCTGTTCCAGCGATACTCCCTGCACTCCTACGTATGATCACTGTCATCTTTTCACCTCCTGGCGGAGGCAGAGGCATGACCATATGTACATTTATATACAGATTTTTTTTAACAATATATTAATCTGTTCATTCCAAGCTACTTATGTGCACTGAGTCGCGGGGGATAAAAGCTGACACTTGATACTAAGCTGACATCTGTAGACAGATACACCAGCCTGTTTTTAGCTGATGAGGGCTGCTTCAATCCTTATCAGTCCACCCTGGCATAACTGAAAAAAAAATAAAAATTGCAATGAAGTAGTCAAATATTGAAACAGTTTTGTTAAGTTGTTATGATGTACATGACCAGACAAGCAAACAAAACTGTCTGCTTTTAGGCAAGGTGGATTTTTGTTTCTCACACCTGTCTGCTAAAAGGATTTGAGGATTTCCAAAAAGCAAGACAAATCACATTTAAACACAGCTCTGGAACATAAGCAGTCTGATATGTGGCTGTTTTTAAGAGATTAAATGATCAGATTAGCACTGGGTTTGAATTCTGAGCGTTCGACACTACATACTGTGGCGATTGTAGTGACTCGCAGCTGCAATGGGCTGAACACAGACACACAGGAGGCCAGGGTAAAGAAAAAGTGCTCTTTTATTAAGGGCAAGGTGAGGAGTGTGGTGAATCAGTGTGCTTTGTGGTTGTGGTTTCCAGGCAGAGCTGAGTAGTGACAAGGCAGGACCTGGTAGGTTGAGGGAGCATCGTCCTCACTGTATTCAGTAGGCTCTGGAATAGAGAGGGAGGCATTAAGCAGTTATTACTGCAAAAGCATCTGGCTTATCTTAGTGTGTGTGCTGCACCTCTTACTACTCTGCCTGCTTTTGCTAGAGGGTGAGTGATCGCCTCCTTTCTGATTGGCTGCCCACCTTGGGTGCTTCTGCCCCTCCCTGCCCTGCAGCCACGTGCCTTCTCACTTTCCATAACAATAGGCATGCTGAAGTGGAGCTGTCTTTTCAGCACCCGGGTGGTAGCTGTGCAAGAAGCGTGTTTAAGCTGCATGTGGGCAGCGGCGTGGGCTACGCTGTCACAACATGTAAACCTAAATCTCTTAAAGTTCAGTTATTCAGGAACTGCTGTAGATGTACTGTTAAGTAATCACCTTGAATCTAACAAGAAAAGACAGTATGCATAAGACTGTAGGTGAAGAATATAACTTTGGTCTTCTAGCTGGACTGTAATGGGTAAATATCTGCTGTTTAATGTCCAAAAGTGCCTTGTAGTCATCCATCAACAACTTATACTCATGCTAGTTGAATAGGTCAGGGATTAAGCTAAAAGGCTGAAAAGAGGTGAGTTAGTACAGCCAAAAAAACAACCAGTTCAAGTTTGTTTGTTTTGTTTCTTTAATTAAGTGAAATTACGCTCTAATTCAAGTGCTTAGTGAAGAGGTAGGTCTTTATTCTTCATTTGAAGATAGCCAGTGACTCAGCCCATACTTTGAGTGTGCATGCCAGCCCTGTGTTTGTTTTTTTGTTTTTTTTTTGCTGTTGTTATTTTGCTTTTATTTTTGTTTTGTTTTTTCTCATTCCATTAAAGACACCACTACTCAGAGTCCTAAGATTGGTTCAGCCATCAAATTTCCTTTATCCTGTGACGTGTGTAAAAGAAACAATGTTAGCGAGAATGTGCAAAAGCAGAGAAAACAAGATGCAGCTTCCAAAACAAGGTGATTGTAATCCAACAGTGTCCGTTGATTTGTCAGCTGGCGAGAAAGATAGAAATTAATGAAATAAACAAAAAATGGGATATTTGAATAATTGTTTAACCTTTAGCACATTGTTTTTGATAGCTGTTTGTGTGAAAGCAGGTGATACTACTTCATCTTATGCCATAGTACTAGTTGATATCCTCTGTGGTATTTTTGGACAAAGGGGGCCATGTGAAATTCTTTACCTCTTTTTTTTTGTTCCAAGTCCTTCCCATGAATGTCTGTACAGTCTACGAGGATTAATCCCAGTAGATAAATGCCACCGTGCCGCTTTGTAGAAACACGGTGCACTTCCTGGCATTTACATTTATATAAACATCAGGTCAAACGGTAGAGCCTGTTATCCAGAACAACCTGGAGAACATGCAAACATCTGAAAGTGAAGTCATCTGCTAAATCTGTAAGGATTTGTCATGCAAGTGCAAGAGCAGTCTATAGTAGTCTAAGTATATCATTATCATGGAGCCAGAGTACAAACTTTTTAATACAGTAATTCAAGGACTTACTGTATACAAGGCAGTAAGGGCAAAAGTAAAAGTAAACGCAGAGAATGCCCTAAATATCACCTGCCTACTTCCCCAGTAACAAAATCTAGAGTATGATGTACTCTAGATCTTTAATAAAACAATATAGCATGTGCTTTCATAACCCAGTAATCAATAACTGACAAAAAGAAAACTGCTGGCCAATTTTCTTCCCACTGCTGAATGAAAACCAAGTCGTCTTTTAGGACTTTGCTTTAGTTAGCTCTTCAGTATGCTTTTAAATTACGGCTTTTCATCGATCCAGGTGTCTAAAGGGTTATAGCCCTCAATTCAGGCCCCACTCAGGGAGTAGATTTATAAAAATCACAATCAATATTGCCAGATCTGAAGAACAACATTTATATAGTCTTTACCTCTTCACAATCGATAAGGTCAAGCAGACTGTATTGTGTAAAAACCATTGTGCTAATCAAATATGACCTGTTTCAGTGCGGAATCTGTTCCTAGAGGACAATGTCAGGAATATTACTCTGAATTTGATAGCTTGCTTTTTTTTTCTTGAAGATTTTTTTTATTCCTTAGTCAGGCCAGTTGTGATTAAGGTGTGCAACCAGAGATTAAAAGAAAATGGTACAATAATATAAATTGAATGGAGGAACATTTTCTGCATGTGTGCTGTTTAGGAAACCTGAAATAAATGAATTGATGAATTAATGAAAAAAAAAAAAAGTTATATCATGCTATAGCCAGATTTTTATCACATGATATGATACGTTTTGTGGTGCTTGTGTTTTCTTTGCTTGTGCAGTGAAGACAGATCAACTTCAGACAATCAAGCGTGAGCTGACTCAGATCAAGCTGAAGATCGACTCTCTCCTGGGCCGCCTGGAGAAGATAGAGAAGCAGCACAGAGCCGAGGCGGGTGAGAAGGGGAGGTGGGGACCTGCCAGAAACAAACAGGAGTTGCTCAGGGAAGAGGGGAGTAAATGAAGATCATATACAAACAATCAATCTCTCTGACAGGCTAGGAGATATCAGGCCTGAGTGCTCTGTCATAATGGAGCTTATGTGACAACATGGTGATATAAGAGGGACTTTTTTTATATATATAAAGAGCCAAAAGCAGGGGATATATGACAGGACAGAGAGAGAACTTGAGCTCATATACATCCAGAAATCCAGAGCATCTATGGAGGAATCTTACATAACAGTTTGTTCAAATATTCACAGAGTTGTTTTGGTAAAATATGTGTGTACTCACTGTCCACTTTAATAAGAACACCGGTACACCTGCACAGTCATGCAGTTATATAATCACTCAAACATGTGGCAGCAGTGCAAAGCATAGAGTCGTGCAGATACTAGATAAGAGCTTCAGTTAATGTTCACTTCAAACATCAGAATAAAGAAAAATTCTGATCTTTAACTGTGGCATTGATGTTGGTGCCAGATAAGCTGGTTTGAGTATTTAAGAAAACGCTGATCTTCTGGGAATTTCACACACAACATTTGCTAGAGTTTACACAGAATGGAGCAAAAAAACAAACATCCTGTACACAGAGAGTCTGCAAGCTGTAGCACCTTGTTGATAAGAGAGATCAGAGGAGAATGACCAGACTGGTCTAAGCTGACAGGAAGTCTATAGTAACTCAAATAATTAGTTTTTACAACCGTGGAAAAGCATCTCAGCATGCACAGATGAAACGTTGGTGTGGATGGCCTACAACAGCAGAAGAACAGCAATCTGTGGCTGTCATGGGCAACCAAACTGGACAGTTGAAGACTGGCAGAAAAAGTGGTAACTTAGCACTGGGATGTGGTAGCTTATTGTTGGACTACTGACTGGAAGGCTGTGAGTTTGAATCCCAGGTCCACCAAGCTGATAATGCTGGGCCCCTGAGAAGGCCCTTAATCCTCAGTTGCTCAGTTGTATAAAATTAGATAAAATGTAATTTTATCTGGATAAGGGCATCTGCCATATGCCATAAATGCTAAACAGTTAATTTCTTCTTTAATTGCCCAAGTTTAGTGAATCTGTGCCCAAGATATGCCTCATGTTCCTGTTCTTGGCTCACAGGAATGAAGCCCAATGTAGTATTCTGCTGTTGTAGCACCTCAAAGTTGGATGTTTTGTGCATGCTGAGATGCTTTTCTGCTCACCGTGGTTGTAAAGAACGATTATATGAGTTACTGTGTCCTTCATGGCAGCTTGAACCAATCTGGCTATTTTTCTCTGACCTCTCTTCAACAACAAGGCGTTTCCCCCCACAGAGCGGTCTCTCAATGTTTTTTTATTATTTATTTATTTATTCTGTAAAAACTCTAGACAGTGTTGTGTGAAAATCCCAGGAGATCAATAGTTTCACGAATACACCAACCAGCCCCTCTTGCTCCAACAACAATGCCACAGTTATAGAGCCACAGAGATCACACTTTGTCTTCATTCCGTTTGAAACTTAAAATTTTACATTTATGGCATCAATAAAGTCTATCTATCTATCTATCTATCTATCTATCTATCTATCTATCTATCTATCTATCTATCTATCTATCTATCTATCTATCTATCTATCTATCTATCTAAATTTTATTTGCATAAATTAGCAGGTGTACACTTGTTACAGTGGCTGTATATTAATGTATTTTTAGAAAGAAATACACTATAGGGCGAATGTGTTTACAATTTTCTTGTAACAAGCCAGTATGTTTTAAGGATCCCGGGACAGAGGTGTTTACAATGGTTAAATTCTATTGATTAGAATTTACATTTGACTTACTCTCTTAAAAACTGTGCCAGAAACAAACCAAACTGGGTACTGAGTTCTAAATACTGTAGAAGAGTCAATAAGCTCACGTAGATTAAAATAAAATTGTCTTCAATTTACCGACTCTAGTTTGCTAAAACCGAGCCAGTGTGGTTTCTGTAGCAGATCCTACTGTATCATTCATGTAAATTATTTAGGTGAAGGCAGCTCAGAGACCAGGGACTAGCTACAGGGCTAGAGACATAAGGTGAGAAAGAGGAGAGTTTTCACAGAGATTCATGGATTTTTCATTTTATTTACCCTCACTGCTCTGATTAGTGAACTAATTAGTGATCTCGCTTCAGATTCAAAACAGATGTCACATCTGTTCAGAGTCCATGGCACTAATGGTAATTTGATGCACCAGTGCAAAACAAAACATAACCACTTCAACTTTATTTTGATAATCAGAAATCATTATACCAATATTAAAAAGGTAATTGCTGTTACCATTTAGTCATATTTGCTGCTTATCCAAACCTAGGCACTGAACTTGAATCTAACTTGACCTTTTTGTAAATGAATACCTCTACTTTAGGTAAAGTTTTTGGATTCCTAAGCAAGTCTCTGAATGATGATGGCACATAGAACTAAATAAAAAATCACCATGAATGTACTACTAGTACATTAGAAGGACCATTTTGGAGGAGAGGATTATTCAATTTTAATGTGGCAACGACAAAATCCACCCGGTCAGAAGATCCAAAAGCCCATTTTGTCTGGCAGGATTTTGGATCAGAATTAAATCCAGATAAAGTGTCCGACAGTTTGATGTAAACACAGTATTTCACCCTGAAACACATATTGAACGATACAAATACACTCACATATAGTTGAATGGTATCTAAAGTCACTAGTAAATATATTGACATGATATCATGAATTTATTAACTGTACTAATCATGCATTGGTGTAAATGTTCATTATTGCCTTAAAATGGAAAAACTCCACCTACACTTAGTCATAACTACTGCAAACGAGTGCTTGGATCCTGTATTTTGGACACATTTTCTTTGAAAACAGATTTAGAGCACACTGTGCACACATTCTGATTTCATGGCCTCAGTTTTGTCTCACTGGCACATTGAGATGTGCTTCCAACATGCTACATTAGCATATGAAATAAACAATGAAAAGAATAGTTGTTTTCGTGTCTTTGCTTTTCCATTCCTGCCTAAGCCTCACTCTGTAGGTATGAAGTAACAGCCTTAAACATATCTGTGCTGTATTATAGTCTGGCAGCTAATAAATGTTAGTGTTGCAGCGATTACAATTGAAATGTCTCGTGTCTTGGGTCATGATCAATATATTTATTAGTATATAAGGTCCACTACTTTTAGATGTTTATTCTTTCTTTCTTCTCATTTGTGTATTGCTGTATCGATAATATATGTATCGTATTTTAAGCCCTCTTGTAACTTTCTTGAAACTAAGGAAAAATGTCTTGAAACAAGTTGATGCAATTTTTTGGCATTTTCAGAAATGCACATGGGACATTTTAATAATCTGAATGCTCTACCCAGAAATTCAAGTTAAGCACCTGCACTTAAGTAAACTCTGACTATGGAGAACCTTCTCTGCATACAGATTGATGTAACTTTTGAACAATGAATATGGTCCATGGTGTGGAGAGAACAAGCTCCAGGAATCAGACTTTTCAAAAGTTGCCCAGAGGTTTTTGATATCGAGTCTCAACAAAACAATGTTTCATATGTCATGTCCCTACAGACTAATTAGCAGTTTTGCAGATAGGTTCCTTTATCTCAGGAATGATTGATATCTCCTTTTAGTGCCAGCATGCCACTGTCAGCTCTTGTCTTATTGTCTTTTTCTCATGCTTTGCATCTCTCTCTCTCTCTCCCTCTCTCTCTCTCTCTCGCTCTCAGAGGCTCAGAGGAAATATGAGGATAACTGTGACTCGCTACATGAGGAGTCCGTGTCAGAGACGGCAGAGAACTCGGCTGAGGAGGCAGGCGAAGGGACGCTAGATGCAGAGGCTGGAGAGATGACCGACGGAGGAGAGGACGACTACGATGAAGAGGGTAGCACTGATCTGGTACGGTCAGCTCCTTTGGGGTCAGAGAGATAGTATAGGTCTTGTCACAGGTGACAGCAGCGAGGGTTTGCTCCCTCCCCTCTATTAAACATAATGCAGTGGAATTATTCATGACCGTAGATCTGAGGGCCGTGTCAGAGATGTGTCACGTCTATCAATGCCACTTGGCACACACGGTAATTAAAAGCGAGTGCAAAGTGCAGTCTAGCTGCATGGAGAGAGAAACAGATAGGGTGGCTCTGTTGCTGAGATGCAGACATTTGCTGTCATTAAACGGAGGAAATGAGCCAGGGAGCGTGCAAGGGAGGGAGCGGCTAAGCGTCTAAGAGAAGCCACAGATAATACAACCATGAAAGCAGCCATGCGCACATATTTAGTGTCTAATATATCACATATTTCACAGCTTTTAAAGATGATATCTTTGAAAACACTAATAGAGTTATTTGTAGACTCCTTTATTTGGGTTAATTGAGCTTCAGCAAGTTGCGCGAAGTCAGAGGAACTCGGAGACGTGACTCTGTCTATCTCATATTCACTCACCTACTTCAGAGGAATAATGACTGTCTCGCCCGGGGTTCATCTGCGGTTCAGTGAGGCCACATACTCTGTTATATTTATTAGCCCATTTAAAGGGCAGCCTGAATGAATCACGAGTGGTATGAACACTTCTCTCACTAATGGAAGATAATATTTTTCAGAAGCAGACTGTTCCTTCAGACAGTCATCCTCTATCAAGGTCACAGTCATCACTGATAACAAATGGACTGAAGGGAGATGTCTAACTTCTTTTTTGTCTGGCAGATGGCTTGACTTTTTTCCATGTGAGAAGAATATGTTGCTGTTTGGTAATCTTTAGTTTTTATTTTACAGATAGAGAACCATGTGTCTGACATTGACAACTAAAGGTAAGATGATTGCATGCATGAATATTTATATATTTTCAGTCTAAGCACATGGGATTAAAATGCATATTAGTTTTACTTCCTGAAAACAATCCAAGCGTACTGAACGGCGAAGAGATTGAGCCAATTACCATCATTGTGACAGATGGGGAGAGTTTAGATTTCACTTAATGAATATATAACAAACTAATTAGATCTAATTGTTTGGTCAATAAAACCTGCTGTAGTTAAAAAATAGCATGCCTTATTAGCCAGGCTACTGCCTTTTTCCTCCTTCATAATAACATTTATTTCATTCTATCCCTTCCTATAATAACGTTTATGATAAAATCGTTTACAGTATATGTAAATATTGGACAAGACATTTCAATTTGTCACAAAACCACGCTCTATGCAAAGTCTTTTCTTTTGCCAGGCTGTGCCAACTGGGAAATCAACGCTGCTTTGTCACTGCAGTGTCGGGGGGAAGGAAGGACGACATGAAACTGTGGGAAGAGCTTAAAAAAGGGGGTGAAGAACAAAAAAAGAACTAATAAATCAACTTTTAAAGAGACAATGAGAGAAGGCGTATGACTGGTCCTGGTGAGAGGCGAAGCAGCGCGCACTCATGGACAAATCTCTCACGGCCAGGCGTTATCAATCGCTCAGCATTTCACTGGCCTTCATTTGATTACCTTGAAATATTCATTCGTTCAGAGGACGGAGCTTAACATTGCTTGTATAGAGTGAAAATAAAAATGAACTACTGAGAGCTGATTATATGCTTTTTAAAGTGGTTTTACAAATATATTATGATTTGTCGTGGCATTAAACGATGCATAATCTTGGTTCTCCATGCGTAATGTTCCAGCTTGAATATTTCGGTTTTGTTTTCATTAAATATCTGAATGAATTCGTCTTTTTTTGTCTGTGTGAGAATTCATGTAAATAAAGTGGCAATCTGTGTGTGTGGGGGGGGGGTTATAATGTTAAAGAGAATGCAGTGCTGTTAGTAAGACAAGAAGATTTATCATCATTCATCACCACACACGTTTCTTCCATTGGATTTTTCCATTCTGCAGCAGAGGAAAGCAGATGCTGCAGTGGCTGCTGTGGCTTCCCCTCTGGCAAACACTGCCATGTGTCTGTTTGCAGTCATACTCATCTCTCTCTCTCTATCCATCTCTAATTCCCTCTTTGTCCCTTTTTTTCATTTCGTCCTCCCTCCATTTCTCTATCTTGCCATCATGCCATCTTTCTCATCAGCCCCGGTCTCATTCTCATTCTTTTCTTCAGCTTCTCACAGTGCTGTGTAATAACCGCCTCAGGTGTGCCGTCCCCATGCAAGCTTTCAGCAGTGGTGATTATGTTTACTTTAATGTTCTACTGTTCACACCCCATTAATTCAATGATGTCCAAACATTTGGTTGGTTTCTCGAACCAGTGCTGCACCTGCGCCGAAATGACAAATCCCCCTTCAGTCAATCCAGAAAACTAGCCCAAAGACTTTCAGCACTGTACTGCCATATCACATCTGTAGATTGGCCACATCTGTCCTGAGAAATATCACAAAATTGACTAGCATTTGTTCCATGTTTATCCTTTTGCCTGGTTCGGAGTCATGTGTTTTATTATGTAGGTTTATGTGCCATTGCGTTGCATTGCAGCTTTCTTTCTTGTGCATATATGTCCGTGTGAGAAGAGAGTCCTGATCTGAAATTCAGATGTTTCTACACATGTAATTCCACTTACAGCATGTTTAATAGATGATAAACTCCAGTTACACCACATCTCAGTTATTCACTGATTCGAGTTACACAGCATTGATAGTGGACTCTATTTTTGTATGGCAAATTTTGATGGCTTTAGAAAGTTTTTTGTTTTGTATTTTTGTTTTTGTTGGTTTTTGATTTTTCTCTCAATGTCCTAACTATCTGTCTTGCATCTGATCTCGGTATAATGTGACGGAGAATGTAAGGAAATTGATATAACAAAAAAAAACACAAAACATGGTTACCAGCATCAGAAGTCATTTCTCATTGTGGGCAGCGTGTCTATATTATGCCTTTTTCTTTACTTTTCTTTTCTTTTTTTTTAAATTTAACATTTCAGAGAATATGCTATTATATACCGTCTACAATAAAAACTGGCCCTCATCTGCCCAAGGACACGATCCATTGAACAAAAACATGTATAGAAATGTATACAATTTTTAAAGCTATTTTTTATGATGAGCATGTTTATTATTTTAATGGAATTTCTGTTTCCATTCAGTTGTTGCATTTATTGTATGGCTTTAGACTCCATTCCATAGAGAAAGAGCATTATTAAAAATCAATGGATGTGATATGATTGTCTGTGGGATTTATTTATTTAGTTGTTTGTTTGTTTGTTTGTTTGTTTGTTTGTGTATTAGAATTGTTTAAGCATAGATAGATGCTTAGTGACAGGGAAATTGTCCATTAGCACAGTTAAGAGTGGCTCTTGGTATCTAGTTAATATTAATTACTAATAATAGCATCTGAAAATGTCCATCATAAATAAGTCTAAATAATGACAGATTTGCTTTGGTTGAATCTAAACTATATATATAAACACTTTTTATTAAAATGAAAAGTGCTTTGTAATCATTATTATTATTATTATTATTATTATTATTATTATTATTATTATTATTATTATTATTATTATTATTATATCTTCAGCCTTTAGCTCATCTCTTTGAGGGAACCCTTAAAAGCTCTATGTAACTCCACAATATGTGAGCATTGCTGAGCTGGTTCCAAGAACCCCCTAAATAAAAAACAAGTCTTTATGAATTATTTATAGTTTATAGCCATTATTTTAAACCTCATATAGTGCTCTAGGGTTTAGGAATCCATTTTGGATTTATTTGTTCCTCTGTTAAGGTTCTTTGTAGTACCCAACAGACCCAACCCATTCAGAAAGCTTTAAAGTAGAACCTTGGCTATGAGATGGTCACTGTTCATGATTAGAAAACATCAGATAGGCAATGCATTCCCAACAGCTGGTAAACGTAATGTTCGCAATTCATCACCATAAAATGCATCAAGCTGAGGTTAATGAGGGCCAATGACCGAATCACAGGTAATTGGTTCACTGTATTCATTTTACCCCCTTGTCCGCAATGCCAGCATGCACAGCTGCTTCCATTTCACCATCGTTCACAAGGCAATCAGTCTGAGTAAATTCCTACAGGGCATTAATTTGGTTAATTAGATTAGTGTTACAGAAGTTTTATAGTTCTTCATATTAGTGAACATGAATAGTCAATAATCACTAATTATCGTGTATCACGAGCGGTAACGACTGTTTAAGGCATTTAAGACATGTATAACAGCCATTGTTTGGTGAGACAGAAACAAACCTCAGACTCAGTGACATGCCTTGGGATTCAGGCTTACTTTAAATTCAGTTGAACTTTTATTGCCAGTGGACATAGTTATAAGTGGAGAGTAAACAATAATATATAAAAACATGCTGTGTTAAGGGTAAAAAATCCCAACCCACACATACAATAAAGTGCATGATACAACTAATATTATGTTATTCAGTACATCAGCATCATAATAATGCAGCTCATAAATATATACCATATATCAAATAGTATCTTATAATGTCTTATAGGTACTTAATAGTATAACATATGAATAATAATGTAATTATTGTAACATACTACATATCTAAGAGTATTTATATGAGTGTATTTAATAATGTAGCTATGTACCAGTATACTTTATATATCTAACAATATAGATTGTTGTCTATCGATAGATAGATAGATAGATAGATAGATAGATAGATAGATAGATAGATAGATAGATAGATAGATAGATAGATAGATAGATAGATAGATAGATAGATAGACTGTATAATGTACGTGTAATAGTGTAATCAACACTTGTTTACCTACTTGCAATATATATAGTAGTATATTTACAGAACTGCATACTGTGTCACTAATAGTTTAGTTACTTAACAATATACTATATATTTAATATTATACTGTAGTTACTGAACAATATAATTTGTCTCTCGAAGTTACTTAACTATCTACTGTATGTCTAGTTAAAGAGTTATATGTCATATTGTATAGTACAGATTCTTATCTATATACCATATATCTACTACATCTCTTATATCTTATAGTTTATTTACTTAACGACAAACCATGTATGTAATAATTTACTCTAAAGCTATTAGTTTAGTTAGTATATTTAACCATATACAGTAAATCTAATAGTTTTCTTACTTAACAATATACATATAAGAAATGTTATAGTTACTACATGTCATGCTGTACATGTAGCTGTTTAGATATGTGCTGTTTGTTATTCTCATTAGAATATTAAGACGTAGTAATATTTCTTTTTATTTTAATAAGAGTGTCAGTCTGCACCCTTCTGCATATTATTTCTTCCATTCTCTCAACTTATTTACCTTTCTGTCTGTTTTTGGTTTTATAACCACATTTGACAAGGGGACGAATTAAAAATGGAAAGCAATATCTAACGCTCACATCCGAAAGATAAAGTGGATTTGCTGTATTTCAATTATTCATCTTCTGAGTGAGCTGCACAAATCTTCATTAACATTTATATTATATTAGCTTACGGCTACATGATATGCATATTTTTCTGGTTTTAAAAAAAAAAAATAATAAAAAACCAAACTTTAAATGAAATTAGCGTAACAGCATTATCCTATCAGGGGAATGGCACTTTGTGTTCTACAATTTGCCTTGTTGTGTAAACAGCATAGACGTATGTAAAATACTCAGAAATAATGTATGAGTTTAGGGCTTGTATTAGAAAATATCACGCGTCTTATTAGGGCTGACCCTAAAGTTTAGTGACTTAAATTGCTTTATTATCTATATGACAGATACAATTATATTTCTTGTGATGCCTAGAACTTGGAGTAAGTGTGAAAAAGCATTATTACTTTATTACTTACAGTGTTTAATGAAATCATGTTTCTTTCTCTATACATTGTATCTGTCCACAGAACAAATCTCAGGTGAGATGGACCGAAACTGTGGTGGATGGTGTTTGAAAAGCAGTCACAAAGTTCACAGCTATTAAAAGAAGAAGAAAAAAAAAACAGCTCTTTCCAGGGCTGTGAGCAGAATTGAATCTTTCAGCCTCCGTCTCACGGTCACCACATGACTTCTCGGCTGGCTGCCTGGAACAATATGGAGGGCCTCGGGGCCAGCATGCGCCTGTTGAGCTCCAAATAAATACAGACTAATATCTCAGGCAAGATGGGCTCATCTCCCAGGAAGCCATTATGTTCTGCAGTGATACTTCATAAGGGTGTGTAAATGGTAAAATTGCAATCATGCATATTGCAAGCAGACTCTCAGAAACCTGACTGTATCTGCAGTCACGAAACGTATTTCTGGTGATGAGTTCTCTAAATGGAATTAGGGGATCATGTCTCTGAGGTTCAAAGGCAAATGAAACCTTTTATGTAACACTGTGCAACCGAGACTAACATTATTTGCACTTTCTTTCATTCTCTTATTGTTGCCTTAGTAAAGGCTACACTGCTGTTTCATAGGTGAAAATGACTATTTCTTCTATTAGTACTATTACTACTACTACCCTTGTTTCTAAGCAAATGTTTTTTGTTTTCTTAATTGGTCCAAAATTGGATAGCTAAACAAAGTACTGCTTCACAGCAAAGACTTGATACTGACTGGTATAAAAGTCAGGCTTGTTTCCAAACAGTGAAGTTTACTAATGCTTTGCCAGCTCAGTGATTAATGAACCTCTCTCTCTGGGCTTCCTAAATGATTTTTATGCCTTTCCCCCTCAATAAAACAGGCTTTGAGAAGTTAGGATGAAAAGGCGGGAGAATAGATTTTACTGGATCCAGAGAGGACTCAAGGACAAAATTGCTTATTGATTTCTTTCACTTTGTCTATCAGAGGAAAGGCTTGCGTGTCGACATCAGTCACAGCGATGCATTAGTCCATATCTCTCCGTAGATTGATCCTTCATGAGTTTCGATAGTGGCAGAAGAAGGCTTCCAGAGGTCACTCACTGACGGCTAGCAGTCGATAACCTTCATCACATGCCAGGATCTGCAGACAGATTTGAAGTTTGATAAACGTCAGTCCAAAGTGCGCAGCTGTAATCTTGGCTCAGACTACCAAGGTTACAGATATGCATTTCTTTCTCTCTCTCTTCTTTTTTATTTCCATCAGTTTAAACTGCCAAATTCCTTTATGAAGCTGTAGAATGTGATCATGAAGGTTATTCAGTTATAGCCTTCAAACAGTCTTTATGTAATCGATGCTGGCAGAAGAAAATGGAATAGCAGAGACATTACTGAGGGAAAGAGGAAAGGCAGAGATTGTGTAAGAGAGCGTATGAGGTGAACATTACCCCCACTGAGCCTACGTTTTTTTTCTGATTGCGCTCCCTGAAAGACTCACATTCACATCTCACATGCCATGGCAGCCTCTAGGATCATTGGTAAAGTGATCGCTGAAAAGAAAAAAAGTGGAATCTATATTCTAACATGGTCCAGAAATGAAGTCCAGTGATTCTTGGGGGAAATGTCAGCTTCCTGTCAACACTCGTCTAGTCGTCTGGTCAAGACCCACTAAAAGTTCTTATCAACATTTGCAGAAGGCAGCTGTTATTAACCGTTCTGGAGCCATTTTTTTTTTTCCTGTTTATTTTTTTCCAGAAAGGCCCCACTGCATTTCACAAACAAGACACACATTATGGATGGACCAATTTGGTTTGGTGATTTGAAATGATACATATTAATTTCTCAGTTACAGGAGCATGAAATTGAATTTTGGAATTGAGGGTATTCAGCATGCAATTCTCCGGCAATATCCAAACATATTAGAAAAGAAAATATATGCACATTACTGATGCATGTTCACAATGATGATATTGCTTCATTAATGCTCCCAAATGCAAATGGATTAAACCTTAACCAGACCAGAGCAATCTTAAAGATGTCGTAGATGTACAGTCTATATATATATATATATATATATATATATATATATATATATATATATATATATATATATATATATATCATGTCTTATAAATGAATCAAATATTCTGTCTTATATAGGCTGATTTTCTTGACATAAAATCTACTGTCCAGTTTTTAACACCTAGCCACACCCCTTTCTATTTTAATGTCAGAATGCATATAATGCATGTCAGCATACAGATTGTGTCTGAGGCATAACTAGTCCGTTAAATTGTATTTTATTAAAATGATGTCGTAAGAAAGCATACAACCTAGAACCGACGTCGATTTGTCTTTTAAAGTTAAGTTAAAGCCATATCTAATTCAAGACATGCTGTTTTACTAGTGCATTTAAAAACTGATAAATAAGAGGAAAGAATATAAATTACATTTACAGCTTTAGTGCATTACTTTATAAACAACGGCGCAATAAATATACAAAATATATGTGTGTGATACACGGCACTATTTAAGGATGTACTAATTTTTAAAATGCTCTGGTGTGGATGAACTGGCTACTGAACTAGAATTAGCAAATTTATTACCAAATGTATGTTTTCCTCATATATCAAATACAATCACTCTCCCTTTCCTGGAGAATGCTGCAAAGCGTTTAAGAGTACAGAGGCACTTCATATCCGTGTAAGTAAATCAGCCCTGGGATTTTTCATCATAAACTCAGAGGAAAGATATAGGGAGGTCAAAGCCGATGACAGCTAACTAACTTGCTAATGTTAGCAATACTTGCTGCCAAGACAACCTTCTCGGCTAGCTTTTTCATATAGCTCATATATCAGAGGTCTGTTTGTGGAGATTTATAGGTGCGAACAGAGGAACATGAATGTTAAAGATAAGACTAAATGTCAGACGGAGCTGAAAAGAAAATGTTTTCTTTTGACATTTGTGTTTAACAAGTGTAGCTCTGAATCCCTGCACAGCTAATATGCAAATGTTAGTATAATCGACGAGCAATAACATTATACAGGATAGTGTTATATAATCTGACCTCAACTAAAGTCAGGAATCTACTTAGCTTAATATGATTATAATATGGTCTGTAAAATAAAATGTTAATTCCTCAATTTTTTATACTTATTTCAACCAATAGTGCAGTAAATTACTCATTAGCACAGTTAGTCCCCCATTTCGTCCTCAAAATGGCCACAGTGTTATACACTGTCACATTACATAAAACGATAGGATAGCCCAGTGAGCTTTCTTCTCGAATGGAGGATTCTTTGTCTCCCACAGTGTCTGAAGAGATTTTTACCAAACCGATAATAACCCAGAAGTTAAAACATCATGTTCAACTCCGGTCTCAGTAGCATTAAAAAAAATCGGCCTCTCTCAGCTGGCATGCACTGCTGATCTGAAACTAATCTAGCTGAGTGGGATTGGACGCTGACATGCCACCCCGGCTCCAAAAGCTCCCTTTCGCACGGTTTGGCTCACAACAGAAATCAGTATCCTACGGTGCAAGGATTTCAATCTTATTTAGACTTAAAGAACAACAACAATAATCGTAGAAGGAATTCTTTTTGGAGTGAGTTTTTTTTAAGTGTTTTTAAAAAGTGATACCATTCCATTAAAGCAAAATAAAAATTATATATATATATATATATATATATATATATATATATATATATATATATATATATATATATATATATATATAAACATCTCTGGAAAAAAAAAATAAGAGACCACTGCCTAATCTCCAGATTTGAACCCTATTGAAAACCTCTGGAATGTCATCAAGAGGAAGATGGATGGTCACAAACCATCAAGCAAAGCTTGCAAAAAGAGTGGTATAAAGTTCCCCAATAGCAATGTGAAAAACTGGTGGAGAGCATGGAACCAAAACTCATGCAAATCAGGGTTATTCCACCAAATACTTATTTCTTAATGTTATTTAGCCAAAGCATTAACACAATTTGTTTGCATTTTGCACAAATTATTTGCATTTTGTTTCATTTATGAGTTATTAAAGCTCTGCAAATACTGCATGATCTCTTATTTTGATTTGCTGTCATATATACATATATATATATATATATATATATATATATATATATATATATATATATATACATATATATATATATATATATATACACTATATTGCCAAAAGTATTCGCTCACCTGCCTTGACTCGCATATGAACTTAAGTGACATCCCATTCCTAATCCATAGGGTTCAATATGACGTCGGTCCACCCTTTGCAGCTATAACAGCTTCAACTCTTCTGGGAAGGCTGTCCACAAGGTTTAGGAGTGTGTTTATGGGAATTTTTGACCATTCTGCCAGAAGTGCATTTGTGAGGTCACACACTGATGTTGGACAAGAAGGCCTGGCTCTCAGTCTCCGCTCTAATTCATTCCAAAGGTGTTCTATCAGGTTGAGGTCAGGACTCTGTGCAGGCCAGTCAAGTTCATCCACACCAGACTCTGTCATCCATGTCTTTATGGACCTTGCTTTGGTCACTGGTGCACAGTCATGTTGGAAGAGGAAGGGGCCAGCTCCAAACTGTTCCCACAAAGTTGGGAGCATGGAATTGTCCAAAATGTCTTGGTATGCTGAAGCATTCAGAGTTCCTTTCACTGGAACTAAGGGGCCAAGCCCAGCTCCTGAAAAACAACCCCACACCATAATCCCCCCTCCACCAAACTTTACACTTGGCACAATGCAGTCAGACAAGTACCGTTCTCCTGGCAACCGCCAAACCCAGACTCGTCCATCAGATTGCCAGATGGAGAAGCGCGATTCGTCACTCCAGAGAACGCGTCTCCACTGCTCTAGAGTCCAGTGGCGGCATGCTTTACACCACTGCATTGCACTTGGTGATGTATGGCTTGGATGCAGCTGCTTGGCCATGGAAACCCATTCCATGAAGCTCTCTGCGCACTGTTCTTGAGCTAATCTGAAGGCCACATGAAGTTTGGAGGTCTGTAGCGATTGACTCTGCAGAAAGTTGGCGACCTCTTCTCACTATGCGCCTCAGCATCCGCTGACCCCGCTCTTTCAGTTTACGTGGCCTACCACTTCGTGGCTGAGTTGCTGTCATTCCCAAACACTTCCACGTTCTTATAATACAGCTGACAGTTGACTGTGGAATATTTAGGAGCGAGGAAATTTCACGACTGGATTTGTTGCACAGGTGGCATCCTATCACAGTTCCACGCTGGAATTCACTGAGCTCCTGAGAGCGACCCATTTTTTCACAAATGTTTGTAAAAACAGTCTGCATGCCTAGGTGCTTGATTTTATACACCTGTGGCCATGGAAGTGATTGGAACACCTGATTCTGATTATTTGGATGGGTGAGCGAATACTTTTGGCAATATAGTGTATATATCTTTCATGTAGTCTAAGACAAGATGACTAAATTCCAATCAGCCAATCAGGTGGCAGCAATAAAATGCATAATCATGCAGATAGAGGTCAAGAGCTTCAGTTAATGTTCACAACAAATATCAGAATGAATAAAAAAACAGAGGGACTGTTGTGGGTGAAAATCCCAATAGATTAGCAATTTGTGAAATATTCAAACCAGCCCATCTGGTAATAATGATTGTTGTGAACTTTAACTAAAGCTATTAACCTGTATTCACTTTTCTTTTCTCTTTTTCTCTTTTTTTTCTTTTTTTTGCTGTGCACAGATGTCACACGGTTGGCTGATTAGATGTTAAGATGTTAAGATGTTAAGATGCTGTTAGGTGTTTCATATATATATATATATATATATATATATATATATATATATATATATATATATATATATATATATATATATACCCCATTTCCAGAAAAGTCGGGTGACTTTCTAAAAATACAATAAATTTGAATATATAAAATATATATAAAAAATTTAATATAACAAATTGAATTAAATATAAATAACTTATTTACTGCAACACACTCAAAAAATAGTTGGGACAAAAGCAAAATAAGGCTGAAAAGGTTATACTAACACTGTTCTGAAGGTCCCATAATTAGCAGGTTAAATGGTAAGGTGAGGATATTATGATTGGGTATAAAAGGAGCATAAATCAAAGGCTTAGTTTTTACAAGTAAGAAAGGGTCATAGCTCACCACTGTGTACCAAACTTTGTGAAAGAATTGTCAATCAGGTCAGAGATATTGTTTCTCAGTGCAAAAATTGCAAAGAATTTAAGTCTTTCACCATCTACAGCTCATAATATTGTGAAAAGATTCAGGAAGTCAGGGCAAATCTCAGTGCCTGAAGGCCAAGGACAGAAATCACTGCTGAGTTTGTGTGATCACTGAGTCTTCAGGTGGTATTGTATTAGAAACCATCATGCTACTGTAATGGATATAGCCACATGGGCTCAGGAGTACTTTGGAAAATCATTGTCACTTAACACAGTTCAGAATCTTTATTACACAAAAATGCAGAGATGTATTAATATTGTGCACAAACACTGTCAAATTTTTGTACTGGAATTTTGGAAAGACATGTGCTACCATCAAGATGGCATCTTTTAGGAACTCCATGGCTATTTCAGCTGGACAATGCCAGGCCTCATTCTGCCCAATCTAGAACAGTGTGGCTTCATAGGCATAGAGTGTGTGTGTGCTTGACTGGCCTGCCTGCCATCCAGATCTGCCTGAAATTGTAGAGGAAGAGGAAAATCAGACAAAGGCGACCACAGACTCAGGTCTTGTATTCAGCAAGAACAGGCAAAAATTCCTCTTTCAAAAATATTTTTAATTTCCAAATGAGTAAAAACTGTGATTAAAAATAAAATGTGACCCAGTGGTAAACATGCCCCTGTCCAAACTTATATATATATATATATATATATATATATACAGTATATATAATGATTTCCATCTATTCCATAAGTAAAGGTTTAATTACATTCTGAGTGATTAAACCATGAACATGTCTCTATGACAGTTGAATTTCTATCCTGTGGTAAACAGCTGTGAGTGTGCAGATGTCAACTCTGCAATTAGCAGACCTTTGAGAAAAATAAAACTTCCTGAAGGTCAAGTACACGCTGGCCTTCATTGCTGGCTTTAATTAAGGGCTATGGCAAAGCCAATTTAGCTGCCTCACTTTGAAAAACAGCATCATCATCATCACAGGGGCGGATTTTTTTTTTTTTGCTCTCTCTCTCTCTCTCTCTCTCTCTCTCTCTCTTTCTCTTCTCTCTCTCTCTCTCTCTCTCTCTCTCTCGGCCTGTCTCAGAGAGCAGAGCACTGGAGATGTGACTTGTGCAGACAGGTGCAATCAGCAGCTTGTCCATAATTATAAATCACAAAGATCAGTGGATCGAGTCCTGCTGTTTGTACTCAACAGTCCATTTTCATGTGAGTGGCACACAGCATGACCCTTTTGAGAGCTTTAATGCACATATGTAGAGGCTTTGTGACAACAGAAAGGTTTTAATTTAGTACTGACCTGTTAATGGACATATATTTCAGTGAGACTTGATATATTCTTGTGTTGAACTTGCAGAGAGTTTATGCTTTTGGTTAGGGGGAAAAGATATGAGGTCCATCATGCGTGGTTACCGGGGAAAAGCATTCATGTGGACAGATTTTGACTTTTTTCATCTGTACACACATATATATATATATATATATATATATATATATATATATATATATATATAGTTCTGTGAGCTACAAACTTTCCTGAAGAGAAATATGTTTTTCTTTCATGTATCTCAAACAGAATAAAGCTCTACCTTTTCAAATTCTGCTTAGCTGAAAAGTGAGAAGATCACAGTTTAAAGACTTACAACACTACTGAATTATACCTGCATTTACATACATTACTGACAAGAAATATAACTCTATAACAGGCATTTAAATACAAGCCTCATTGTAGTGTCTCCATGTGATGTCATAGAAGCCGTATGTGTAAAATGTTTAGTCAGTTTTCATCCAAGAAATTTGAGCCATATTAAAAAGCATCTCATGCTACACAATGTAGTTAGCATTTGAAGATGAACAAGCCACACGTCTACAGATTCAGCCTGTAAAAACAGCACATGTTGCCCTACTTCAATAAAACATTTCAATATGCTGTAGTAAACAAAGTCTTGAGAACAATGAGGTGTCTCCTTTGCCTCCCTAAAAGGCTTGAGCTCCATCTAATTTGAAAAAGCAACTTGAGGTCACTTTATTTATGTTTAATTAAGTTAGCCTTTTCGTTTTTGGTTTTCTCCCAGGTTGGAAAGAGTGATTGAGTTACTGTATCCTGCCTGGCAGCTCAAACCAATTTTCCTCTGACCTCTTTATTCAACAAGGCGTTTCCACCCACAGAACTGTCACTCAATTTTTTTTCTTTCTTTCTTTCTTTCTTTCTTTCTTTCTTTCTTTCTTTCTTTCTTTCTTTCTTTCTTTCTTTCTTTCTTTCTTTCTTTCTTTCTTTCTTTCTTTCTTGCACCATTCTGTGTTAACTCTAGAGACTGTTGTGTATGAAAATCCCAGGAGATCATTAGCTTCGGAAATACTCAAACAAGACCATCTGGAACCAACATCCATGCCACAGTTAAAGTCACAGAGATTTTTATTTTTTTATTATTTTGATGATTGACGTGAACATGAACTGTAGCTCGTGACTTGTATCTGCATGCTTTTCTGCTTTGGGCTGCTGTCACATGATTGGCTGATTGGATACCTACCTAAAATTCTCATGTGTACACACATTCCTATAAATGTGGACAGTGAGTATATAATATCATTTCGAAAGTTTGTATATCTTTTTAAGATTAGCAAATTCACCATGCAGACAATCAGGATTAATCCCAAGTCCAGGTTTTAATCATAGGTTAAGGTTTTTAACGACTAAAATTAAAACCTTGATGTAAAACAAATTCTTGATTAGCTCTTAATCTTGTTTATACTAGAAAACTCTTAATCGGATTTTTTTTTCTGTGTTAATGTGTGAATAAGTTTTGTGTCATGAGCACTGGACCATGACATTGATTTGCTCATTACTCTATGCTTTCTCTCAGGTTTGGTCATCAGCTCCATCTCCATTCTACTAAAAAGAAAAAGTCCAAACGTGTCCCATTTTATAGTCTGTCACACATCTCAACTGTTTCAGCAGTTTGTTATGGCTGCAAACTGCAACAGCGAGTGTGTGCTCTGAATACAAACACACTGTTTATGCCCTCACAGTCTCTTCAGTATAACCTTGATTATCAGCATGAAGGGAAGACACTACAGGGGTTGTGACAGCAAACACACTAGAATTTATGTCATTATTTCCTTCTGAGAAAAACACGTGCTTACAGTAAACTCAGGTTCTGCAGCCCTTTACAATCCACAATACAACAATACTACAACGCAACCATACAACAATACAATTTTGTTGGAGTCCTCCATCCATTTATCCATAATTAAAATATTAATCACGTTAAATAAATGTTTTCTATATAGAGAAGATTGGAGGATTCCATGCAATGGCTTTCTAATGGTAGCCTCACATTTCTGTTCTAAGCTGAACCAAACAAGCTGCTTCTACCTCAAACACCTCAAGATTTGTCATGCTGTGCATTCGGAGATACTTTTCTACTCACCACGCTTGTAAACAGTGGTTATTTAAGTGACTGTAGCCTTGCTGTCATTTCTACCCAGTCTTCTCTGACCCCCTCTATCAACAAGTCAACAATTCCACCCACACAAATGTTGCTCACTGAATGTTTTTCTGTCCAAACTGTACACACTGTTGTGGGTGGAAATTCCAAGAAGATAAGCAGCTTCTGAAATATTCAAACCAGCCTATCTGCCACCATCCACCATACCACAGTGACTGAGATCACCCCTTCACCCCCCAATTCTGACCTCTGGTATGAACATTAACTTAAGCTCTTGACCTGTATGAATCTGAATGTTTGAATTGTAATTGCACTGTGTTAAAATGATGGCTAAAACATTTTGTATCTTACTGTATGTCGATATGGTGCTTTTCTTCTAGTTTTGTTATTATTATTATAATTATTATTAGTAGTAGTAGTAGTTTTATTTGTTTGTTTATTGGCATATATTACTTATGTTCCCTTAATTATTTAGTACTATGTGCCTCATTGGCCTGAGTGTTATTACTTCATATTATTTAGCAATACAATTTTAAACACAAATTGCATGTCCCCCCAGTAAGACAACCAATATTTACAGAAAAAGACACATTATATTGGTGACGCAGGATTTGACAGTGAGAATATTTTTTAGCTTACTGTGTAACTTAGCAGTCAGACCAAGCTGAACATAAAGATCTGACCATAATCATATAATACTGCAAGAAATGACTGATTACACAATCACAACTGGGACTACAATTCCTCAGCCCACAACCTCCTCACATGACCTCCAGTGAAACTCAATCACCTGATTATGAATAACACTTACCTCTTGGCACTCATGCTGCTAGACCTGTTTCTTTATATGCTATAGTTTATTAAAGATTTTATTCAAGGTCAGTGTTCATAGATCTACATGATGCCTTGCAAGTGGAATAAATATACATAAACATTTCTATCCCTTTTCTTTCACTATTTTTTTTTTTTGGACAAATTGACGATAACTCAAATCATTACTGTATATTTTTTGTGCAGAAATATACAAATTTTATTGGATCATTACAATTACAGTACAGTAGTTGACTGTGGTTCACTTAACTTAATGTCAAGAAAAATCTTTAGAAATTTGCATAAATCCAACATCTAAACTGCAGTCTTTGCAGTAAGACTTTATAAACATTAATATAGGTTTCTGTGAAAGTTGTTGTTGCTGTATTATTATTATTATTATTATTATTATTATTATTATTATTATTATTATTATTATTATTATTATTATACTGTAATGCCTAATACTTCTAATAATACCCTAATAATCTAAATAATACGTTTGTACTTTCAGACATTAAAAAAAAGCAGTAAAAAAAACCATAAAAATAAATTAGCAGTATAGGCAAATAATTAAAATGAAACTACAACAACAACAACAACAATAATCATAATCATAATCATAATCATAATAATATAAAAGTAACCGTGAGTTAAAATAAGCAAATAATAAAAGTGATTTTCTTTTATTATTTTCGTAATGATGGAGCCTGGTTAACATTTAAGGGTAATGTATTCTGAATAGTAGTAAAGTAGCATAGCAGTATTCTCTAGCATTCAAAAGACAAATATGAATCCAGCTTATAAAATCTGATTGTCGAGTATCTAACCACAATACAATATATATATATATATATATATATATAAAATCACAGTAATCAGATGTATCTGATCGATTTCTTCCTTAAAGTAAAATCAGAACAAATAAGCAAATAAAAATGAAAGGCACCAGATGTTCTGATTGCTACCACGTTTACATGCTGATGCGGTCATTTCGGCTAAATTATGCTGACAGGAAATTATGCTGACTTGTTATGTAAAGTTGGATATCACTTAAAAGAAAAAAATCCAATTTGATATGAGCACAGCAGGCTTTTGTCTCTCGCCGTTGGGACAGTAACAGCTTTACTCATATATCACAAAGTTGGAGTTGTCGAATCCTATAAAATATTACGAGCATCAGGAGTTTGTGCTGTTGCAATGAGACCAAACTACTTTCTGCACAAAGAGCTATGGGAATGACGTGAATGCCAGTCTGAGGGATAAAGTAAAACACAACTCAGTCTAAGACAGAAATAATGTGTATGGGAGATACGAGAGAGACGGTATGCCTATGAGATAGGAGAGATGAGGCAGCGATGCATATGCTAATCTGTGTGTGTTGTGTTTTGTTTTGTTGAGCCAGTTTGTGAGACTTAAAGTCTTTAAAAAACAAATGACTTCAACTGAAAAAAATAAAAAAACAAAAAGCGACAAGAGACAAGCAGTCTCCTTTTGGTTGCTGATGTCAAGGTTGTGATTAGATTTAGGTATAGGAATAGCATTAATAATGATGCAAATAAAAGGACCTCACAAGGACAGGACAAATGTGTGTGTGTGTGTGTGTCAGGTAGAAGTTCATTGCCGAAAGAGAAGCAGAAGTGTAGTGTAAGTTTTGTGCTGTGTGAGGTAGTTTGGAAACACATAACTGACAGCTGAAAGACACCAGGGAGAGCAGATGCAGCTGGAGAACAGGTTTGACAGGTGCTGAGAAAGTGCTTATGCACTCTTTTCTTAACGCTCCAGTGAGACACACACATATATATACACACACACACACACACACACACTGCATATCCTTCATATCCCCCTGAGCAAAACCATCTCTCTTCTTTTTTACACTCACATTCTCTTATTCAGTGTTATACAGTGGTATGCATCTTGCAGAATTAACCAGCCTTGTCTGAGATAGTGTTTTGAAAAGAGCAGCATACCCTCAGTCTGCATTCAGGTGTGAAAAATTATTTCTACTCCCAGAAGTGATGTGCCACGAGGAGTGGTTTTGGTGCAGTGTTGAAGTATAGCATTTGATGTTTGCATGTTGGTTTCTCCATGTGAGGCCGTTTCAGTGAAATACAACAAAGAGAATGATGAAAGGAGAGACGGATGGACAGACAAAAGAGATGCACTGGTAAACAGAATGTTTCCCTATCGGAAAGGGTTTCATTTCGAACCATGCTAGGTAGCCAAAAGCAAAAAAACATACATTGTGATGTAATGCAAAAGAAAAAAGACAAAAGATGCTCTAAATCCAGTACAATTTGCAGTCAGACTATTTTGTCTCATCTGCAATCTAAGCGATCTCTCTCTCTATCTCTCTCTCTCTCTCTCTCTCTCTCTGTTATTCTGTTTGTTGTATTTCACTGAAACTCTCTAAAACATAGAACATCAAGAAATGTTATATAAGAATGTATTATTTGCCTCAAAGGTGGGGGTTTGATTCCCATCCCTGCCTCATGTGCACAGTTTGTGAAAGTTCATGCTTTCCTCTAGGTATTCTGGTTTCCTCTGCCAGTCCAAAGACACACATTGTAGGCTAACTGGCACCTTGAAATTGTTCTTAGTGTGTGTGTGTGTGTGTGTGTGCCCTGCGATGAATTACAGAGAAGGTTTCTAGTAGTCCCTAGACTTTTATAGCTATAGATCTGCTTTGTAATGTCTTAGATATTTGCCGGTAGTATTTATTTCCCTAGTGTAAAGTCATAATACTTTCATAATTCATAAAACTTAATTTATCTTCTTTTTTTGTTGTTGTTGTTTCTATTTTTGTTATTTCTGCTGTTTTTTTCCCCTTTATATTAAGGAACCTGATATAGCTTGACAGAAACAAGGAGTTTTGCTGTTGTCTTGGTAACTGAAAAGTATGAGAGAGCCAGTTGAAGTTGCATAGAGCTGCTATAGCTAGTGTATCCTTATCTCATTGTTTTACAATGCAGTTTTACACAAATCTGGATGTAGATCTTTATTTAGATCTTTAAGGTGCCAAAAGTCACAGTGGCAAGAAATCCTGCCTCAAGACAGATCCTGGATAGTGAGATTATCAAGTCATTACCCTTATACACTGCAAATTCTTTCCAAAATAGAAGAGACTAGACATGGTCAGTTATTGTTTTTAATTAGTGATTATTAACTAATTTGATCTATCTTGGTATTTTTGCTCAGCAAAATGGATGGAGCTGTTTGGTCAAAGCTGATATATACAGGGAAATAATTCAGCGGTTTATACAGGAAAATAATTGAGCGGTTTTACCTTAACTTTGATATACAATGCTTTATTTTCTACATAGTATAACAAGAAGGACGTTATGTGTAAAGGTCAACCAGTCGTGTGTGTCCTGAGAAGCAAAACTTATTGTTTCATCATGGCCACAACTAGATATGAAGAGAAAGAGGTTAAGACAAAAGCAGCCGAAAGAACAAAGAGAGAGAGAGAGAGAGAGAGAGAGAGAGACATTTGTCTTTCCTGAACCTGGATTTTATTTACAGTACAGTCACAGTGCTGTTTTTTTCTCCCCAAAATGTCTGTAGGTATTGTATTTCTTCTTAATAAAGATAATAAATATCTGATAAGCCACACTGTACAGCATTTTCACTGAGAGGCTCTGTAGACTTAACAAGAGGTAGCTATGCCTTGGTTTTCTACTTTTATTCCTCTTACCCCAAGGCAACGTTTTATATTCAATAACATCGATCCTAGCTCTGGATTGACACTGAAGTTATTTGGCAGAGAAACTCAGTTGCAGCTGCAGTGATTGGAAAATGAGCTGAGTGGCAGGAACCATCACCCAAAACCCAGAACTTCATCTTCAACACCCATCTGTCTGTCAAGAGGCTGGGCAACAAGACACTACTTAGCTACAAGTGTGTGTGTGTGTGTGTGTGTGTGTGTGCGCGTGTGTGTGTGTGTGTGTGTGTGTACATGGATCAACAGCATGTGGAAGAGGAAACACTTGGGCGAAAATGGGTTCTTCAAAATTTTTTACCCCTTAAAGTGCTTTTATATAGAACGGTGACAATGTGCTTCAATGGTTTGTTGCAGTTCTGAAACATGCCTCTTTTTTGTGCCGGTGCCATTCAAATTACACCACGGCTATTATACTCTGTCTGTCACTACACTGTAAAAAGTAATTTATCACCTTAATTAAAAATACAGTGAAGTTAATTCATTTTTCCAAGGTCTTTGTTCCAGCAACTCAAAATTGAAGGAAAACTATTACCTGCCATTTTTCTACTAATTAATTCATTTATATTCAGTAAGCGCTTTATCCTGGACCAGGCCACGGTGCATCCAGAGCATGTCCTGGGAACACTGGGTGTAATGCCTGAATTGACACCAAAGCACTGTACACACACACAATAATGCACTCATTGACACCTAGGAGCAATCATCTAACATATCATATTTTTAGGAGGTGAATGGATCCAACATGGCAATGGGGTAAACATGCAAAACTCTACACCGTCAGTAACCCAAGCTCAGGAATCATACAGCAACCCTGGAGCACTCTGTTTGATATTAATTATTTAGCAGGCAGCACGGTGGCACCATGAGTAGCAATGCTGCCTCACAACTTCAGGGTCTCCAGTTGGAGCCTGAGCTCTGGTGGGAGTGTTTGTGCACGTTCTCGTACTTTGTTTCCTCAAAACTCTTAATAACACACAAGTGGATTGACTAAGATAAATTGATTCATAAGTGTCATGTGTGAACATACATGAACATTTGATGGCTTTGGCATGAAGAAATTTATGTGAAAACTGAAATGAATTTAGAAATGACACTGATGCTCATACTCATAAGTTGCTTAAAGGCTCCTGGTTAGTGTACGATTAAAGAAAGGAAATTATTTACAATATTCCACTATCCGGTGTCACCCAGATGAGGACAGGTTCCCTTTTGAGTCTGGTTCCTCCCAAGGATTCTTCCTCAAGTCATCTCCCTGAGAAAAACAATGGCCATTGTTAAATAAATACACATGAATTTCAACTTCATTAAATTGTATGTGTCAGTGAGTGAATGTGTGTTAAACCAGCATTAGTAGTCCAGGTTCTTTATATCCTTAGAGAATCTGCTGTTTATACTTTTTCATGTAACTTTGCAGCCTGTCGTATATTTTTAGCAGACTTGTTCATCAACCTTTATAATGAAGAGAGAGAGAGAGAGGAGAGAAGGATCATGACATCTATTACTTGAAATAAGAAACATTAAAATCAATAGAAGGTACATCTGTAATCCAAACTCTATTTTTTCACTTCTAAAGGTCAATCCATAACTGAGCAAGTCTTGGACCAGGGTGGATGGGATTTGTTGCCCATTTGCCCTAAAAAAAGTCATTCTGGGAAAGAGCGAAAGACTAAAGTTTTCAATTATTACACATAAGCCAAGACATAATGATAAACCTGGTTATAAATAAGCTTTATTTAAGAAAAAAGAGTAGTCTGCAGTGAGATTTTATCCTTTTACCTGTATGCCATCTAGTGGATGTGAAGTCCCATTACCCCTCCTACTGGGCAAATGAATTCATTCATTTTCCATGGTACATGAAGTTTAATTACACTACACTAAAGCATGTTCAATCATCTGAATAACTCTCTGTTAAACAAAAACAAAAGCTTACTAGTGTTATGTACTTGTTATGAACAATTTATCAGTGTGACCAGTCATTTATGTATTCCAGTATAATAATAATAATAATAATAATAATAATAATAATAATAATAATAATTAATTAATAAATAAATAAATAAATAAATAAATAAATAAATAAATAAATAAATAAATCATCACCATCATCATAAAAACCATAGCTTTTTAACTACAATTTAATTCATTGTATAATTTAAATGTAACTGATAAAATATATTGCAGTCATGTAATACTGGCAATCAGTAAGTTCAACTATAGTCAAATAATCTGCTAATAACCGGACTAGATAATTACAGAGCAGTTTAAAGGGTTGGTGTAGATCTGAAATAATCAATTAAATAGGAAAAAGGATATCCAAAAAGTGAATCCGAGTCACGTCAAATCCTTGAATCCGACTAATTTTTCAATATGTTTAATTCAATTCAATTTCAATTCAATTTATTTCTATAGTGCCTTTTACAATGGACTTTGTCTCAAAGCAGCTTTACAAAAGTAGGGAAACAGAGAAGGGAGAAGGGGGAAGAAAATGGTGTCAAGGAAAAAGTCCCTGTGATGAAAAAATACCTTGTGCAGTGTAATGGTGTGAACAAGACACTCTCTGCTCTTACCAGAATCAGAACCAGCTTTATTGCCAAGTACTGTGGGTTTTACATGTACAAGGAATTTGGTGTATTGCTGCATAGTCATGTAAATATCAAATTACAAATGCTACATTCACTGCAGGTGAAAACTGTACATTAAGTGGACCAGCACACAGCTCACAAGTTTGAGGTAGGAGGGTAAGAAAAGGTGCAGGTGTAGAATGGCTGTCTGAGTCGTGTGTGCATTAATGTCCAAGGTGACCGTGGTGGGTCCTGGGTCCTTCTGTTTGTGCTGAAGTTATGTTCAGAATATATAATACACATACAAATGCATATTTGCATTGGATTGCAAATGTGTGCTTAAATGGTGCATCACAAGTACTTCTAAAGAGTATTTTGCTCTTGGATTGAATTCATTCGGATTGAGGAAAATGCGCATGCAGAAACACCTAATGTAGTCAAACCCTAGTACTAAATTTATGACTTGCAACAGAAAGATGAAATGAATTATTTCTCCTATATATTTTATCCATTTAAAATATATTTATATCTACAAAGTGGCATAAAAAGTCCTTCTATACTGTGAATGATGACAGATGCGTCCTGAATGAACACACATCTGTCTTCATTCACTTCCATGTATTGGCAGAACTGAACAGGACTCCGAAACTAACAATAAATAAGAAGTGCATGCCCTTTCTGCCTCCAAAATCACTATAATCATACAACTATGATTGTTCACAAGTTCGAAAAAGAATATGCAACTCTTTCTTAAAAACGATCCCACAATTCATTAGCACAAGCAGGCTGCATCCTGTGATTACCAGCGAAGTTGACTTTAAACAAAAATAAATCTTCCTTCGAAGCATGACGTGTGTGTTATTTTGATAAACGATGATGAGTCGCAGATGTGGCACTCAGAAAGAGGTTTTATAGATGAGCTCAAGACCGTGACAGTTTTAATTAGTTACCAGAAAAATGAATTAAAAGCACAGCAGCATAATGATCAGCGTTGCCACTTTACAGATCCAGGGTCCCGGGTTTGATCAGGCTTTACATGTTTTCTCAGTCTTTATATGGGTTTCTTCCAGTGTTCTGGTTTCTTCTTGATGGTGAAGAACATGCATGTAGATGTGATAGGTTTTACTAAATTGCCCAAAGAAAGTTCTTTAACCAAACCAAGTTCCATCAGCGGCAATGTGATGCAACCAGCCGTGACAGACAGGAAGAAAACCAGACAAAGGATATGTATTTTAGATGTCTTTTGTCATTCTGAAGATAATCTAGCCCATAAATATAAAACAAAGGCGTAACATTTTTGTAAGTCGTGTTTATTTACCATGATCATGTTGCACAGAATGTGTAGAGCACTTTACTCGTTTGAGACGTGTGATTGCAAATAAATGAGAGAAAATAATAGGAAATAAGACCTTTCCTGTGTGTACTAATTTGCTGGTTCGAATTGTTGTGGATTGAATAACCGAGTGTTATTAATGCTATGACCTGAATAGCTGTATTAAATGGGAGCCGGGGATATTGGTGCCCTGGCAGTCAAGATAGCTATTCTCTTCAAATAATAATAACACTCAGCTGGACGACTGAAATATTAAAGCAGACTATTAGACACCAATACAGAAACCAGAAACATATCACCAAGTGCAAAATGTATAAAGTATAAACCCATTTGGCACAGCTATCTTCCACATAGTAAATGTTCACAGCCTGCTGCAGCAGCGAATAGAAAGAAAAACAGAGACATTATTGTGCTATAAAGAAAATATAGCTGCACTTTTTGTATAAACACTTCAAAGGAGCAAAGTTTTTCACTCACTAGTCCCTGTGCATCACAGCAGGAGATGTTGATTTCCTCTCCTGAAAATGATGTAATCCTCTGTACATCAGGTGGACCTAGAGGAAACTCGCTGGTTTGGTCGTCTTGTCACCTTTTGTGAAAAGAAATAAAAACCTTCTGCTATGTAGTGGCATAGAAAATAGCAGAAATGCACATAACATTAATGATGTCACTGTTTGCATGGCTAATTGTTGTTGTAGTAGAACTCATCTACAATCTTAGAGATTCTTATGTGAGTGAGTGAGTGAGTGAGTGAGTGAGTGAGTGAGTGAGTGAGTGAGCGAGTGAGTGAGTGAGTAAATGAATGAGTGAGTGAGTGAAACCAGAAACACATCACCAAGTGCAAAATTTATAAAGTATAAACCCATTTGGCACAGATATCTTCCACATAGTAAATGTTCACAGCCTGCTGCAGCAGTGAATAGAAAGAAAAACAGAGACATTATTGTGCTATAAAGAAAATATAGTTGCACTTTCTGTATAAAGACTCCAAATGAGTCTCACTGGTCCCTGTGCACCACAGCAGGAGTTGTTGATTTTCTCTCCTGAAAATGATGTAATCACCTGTACATCAGGTGGACCTAGAGGAAACTCAGTGGTGAGTGAACGAGTGAGTGAGTGAATGAGTGAGTGAGTGAGTGAGTGAGTGAGTGAATGGGTGAGTGAATGAGTGAGTGAATGAGTGAGTGAGTGAGTGAATGCGTGAGTGAATGAGTGAGTGAATGAGTGAGTGAGTGAGTGAATGCGTGAGTGA